>NC_052315.1:5275830-5575830 GCF_016432855.1 Salvelinus namaycush
CTCTGATACTAATACCCTGTTCTCACTACTGTACTGTACTGGCTCTGATACTAATACCCTGTTCTCACTACTGTACTGTACTGGCTCTGATACTAATACCCTGTTCTCACTACTGTACTGTGCTGGCTCTGATACTAATACCCTGTTCTCACTACTGTACTGTACTGGCTCTGATACTAATACCCTGTTCTCACTACCGTACTGTCTCTGATACTAATACCCTGTTCTCACTACCGTACTGGCTCTGATACTAATACCCTGTTCTCACTACCGTACTGTACTGGCTCTGATACTAATACCCTGTTCTCACTACTGTACTGTGCTGGCTCTGATACTAATACCCTGTTCTCACTACCGTACTGTGCTGTCTCTGATACTAATACCCTGTTCTCACTACCGTACTGTGCTGTCTCTGATACTAATACCCTGTTCTCACTACTGTACTGTGCTGTCTGATACTAATACCCTGTTCTCACTACTGTACTGTACTGTCTCTGATACTAATACCCTGTTCTCACTACTGTGCTGTGCTGGCTCTGATACTAATACCCTGTTCTCACTACTGTACTGTACTGGCTCTGATACTAATACCCTGTTCTCACTACTGTACTGTACTGGCTCTGATACTAATACCCTGTTCTCACTACTGTACTGTGCTGGCTCTGATACTAATACCCTGTTCTCACTACTGTACTGTACTGGCTCTGATACTAATACCCTGTTCTCACTACTGTACTGTACTGGCTCTGATACTAATACCCTGTTCTCACTACTGTACTGTGCTGGCTCTGATACTAATACCCTGTTCTCACTACTGTACTGTGCTGTCTCTGATACTAATACCCTGTTCTCACTACTGTAGTGTACTGTCTCTGATACTAATACCCTGTTCTCACTACTGTACTGTACTGGCTCTGATACTAATACCCTGTTCTCACTACTGTACTGTACTGGCTCTGATACTAATACCCTGTTCTCACTACTGTACTGTGCTGGCTCTGATACTAATACCCTGTTCTCACTACCGTACTGTGCTGGCTCTGATACTAATACCCTGTTCTCACTACTGTACTGTACTGGCTCTGATACTAATACCCTGTTCTCACTACTGTACTGTGCTGGCTCTGATACTAATACCTTGTTCTCAACTAGGCTGCATGCTTCACCACGCCAGTACATTACAGCTCTTCGTGGTCTGGCTCATGGCAGTAGTGTGAAAAGGGTATTACTGTACACAGAGTTAGGTCAACTTCATGTTTAAAGGGTGCCATGTTGGCACCAAAAGTTCCAAGAGACTTTGCAAATAAAATTATCATTATGGAACGAAGACAGTCCAAAGACCTATGGACACTGGGTAAACCAGGCAAACGGACAGGCAGCTAGTGTGTGCAGTGTGTACATTCGTATTATGTAATACAAAGCATGGTGGACAATGGGATCTGTCTGAAATCGATCTTGTCAACTCTGTCCTCACAAACCACAGCTCTGGTTTGTTGGAGTTCGATGTCTCTATTTTCTCTTCTGTTTATAGCCTTCTCTCTCTCTCTCTCTCTCTCTCTCTCTCTCTCTCTCTCCTCTCTCCTCTCTCCTCTCTCCTCTCTCCTCTCTCCTCTCTCTCTCTCTCTCTCTCCAATGGATGGACACAAAGTGTGTGTTGTCTCCTAGGCTGAGCAGAATGGATGGACACAAAGTGTGTGTCTCCTAGGCTGAGCAGAATGGATGGACACAAAGTGTGTGTTTGTCTCCTAGGCTGAACAGAATGGATGGACACAAAGCGTCTGTCTCCTAGGCTGAGCAGAATGGATGGACACATGGTGTGTGTTGTCTCCTAGGCTGAGCAGAATGGATGGACACAAAGTGTGTGTTGTTGTTGTCTCCTAGGCTGTGAATAGAGGGTGTTGGCCACGTGTGTTGTTGCCAATGTATTGAGAAACTGGCGGAAAACAAACAGCTCTTCATTCACTATGGCCCAGTTTTCTGTATAAACGGACTCTTTAGGCATGGCTTGTAGTAGAGCAGTACCCGTGGCCACAGGGGAGGAAAGGTGAGTTTGTGGTTGAGTTCATTAGGGCTGGCACGGTAGTTGTATAACCGTGTAACCAACGATTAAATGGATGAAGACCCGTGAATAAAAACAAAATAACCGTCATATCCTTTCTAATACATTAATTTCAGAAAATATATTTTTTATCAAATGTATTGGTCAGAGAGGTTATTACAGGTGCAGCGAAATGCTTGTATTTCTGGCTTTATTTTAACGTAAATACTGTCAACAATTGTTAGTCTACCGGGTCGTTCTACCCACGGCTGCAGGAAGTAGGGGGTGCTGAGGGTGCTGCAGCAACCCTTGAAAAATAGGAATCCCAAAAAAATATTATAAAGTGTTGTGTTTTGCAAAAAAAACCTGGACACTGCTGGCGGATCTTGAATCAGATCCTGAATAAGTCACTTTGGAGGGAATTTGGTTAATTCAGGGCTGCGGGCCAGGCATAACAGAACTTACTGACTGAGTATAGCAGGTTCTACTGTATCTATCTGTATCTATCATGGTAACCACAATCTATCATGGTAACCACAATAACCACAATGAAATTTGATTTACAAGAACTACATTCCCATTCAAGTCAATGTTCTATGGCCCGGCGGCCAAATTCCAAACCTATTCTCAGCCCTGTACTGCAGGTGTCCGTGAGAACGGTAGTGTAGCTCATATTACAAGGTGATGATAGCCTCATAACACACGTAACGTTTTAATATTTTAATCTCTAATGAATCATGAGAGATTATACAGTAGCCAAAGCATTGACAAACAGCCGTTCGGCTGGTAAATACCGTCCTCACGGACACCTGCAGTACAGAGCTGAGAATAGGTTTGGAATTTGGTCGCCGGGCCATACAGAGCTGGTTATGTGATGACCCAGTTTTCTGTGGGCTCAGCACACCCTAGTCGCCAGTACAGTGCAGTTCCCATCATGCTGAGAGAGATTCAACATGCTGCGTTGCAGTATGATGATGTAATGATCCCATTCGCTGTGACCATGATTCACTTTTTATTTATTTTTCCCTTTATTTAACTAGGCAAGTCAGTTAAGAACAAACTCTTATTTACAATGTCGGCCTACCAGGGAACAGTGGGTTAACTGCCTTGTTCAGGGGCAGAACGACAGATTTTTTACCTTGTCAGCTCTGGGATTCGAACTTGCAACCTTTTGGTTACTGGCCCAACGCTCTAACCACTAGGCTACCTGCCGCCCCATGGAGTCATTTGAGAGGTTGAAGGGACATACAAAGTGTGTGTGTAAACGGCATGCAATACTGTAGGCTGTTTTGTGTTTATCCCCCCCCCCCCCCCCCCCCCCCAACATACACTAACATATCTCTGGGTACACAGAGGCGTGAAAGTCTTTTTTTTATTTATTAGAAGCCTTGGTACTAAATCACGTCGACCTCCTCACTTTGAGTCATACGTTATATTTAATGAATTTACTGCTGATCTAAATTGCCATCTGCAGACTGAAAATGAAAAAAAGAGTAAGACATTTTGCTTCTTCTAACGTTAACAAGCTTAATCACAATTGTGCTGCTATCTATTGAGGGTACATAATACGTTTGCTCTGTGGAAGTAGGTTGCAGTTTCACAGTTTTTACAAGCTACGGTCTTGCTTTTAACCTGTTGGCTTATAAGAGGGCTGTGTTTCTCGGTCTTTCTATCAGTCACACAGGTCTGTAGTCTAATCCCCCTCTTTGGCTACAGTAAGTGATTTTAATGGCATCACAGCTCGTGGTATCCTGTGTGTGGGCGCCCACCGAGGGGGCGGGTTTTTACCAGTGTGGTCCCTGCTAAACAGATTATCCCTCCATTTTTAGCGTCAACTTTGTTTGCATTCAGTAACCAATGAGCTCTCTTCATAGACATGGACTGACACGCTGATATCTGCACATCTGGCAACCCGCCACTGAACAGTGAGTGACGGGGAAATCTGGCAACGGAGTCGAGGTATTGTCAAGCGACAGGGTTGTGGTGTAGGAGATCAGTAGGAAACCGGGGTCCAGAAGAGACTGGCTGTTTGACTGGAGAGTGTGTTAGGAGAGATATCACTTCACAATCTAATGGGAGGAGCCCCCGCAACAGACCTGGAGGAGGTAGGCTGGTTACTGTAGCTGGAGAGACCCGGAGGAGGTAGGCTGGTTACTGTAGCTGGAGAGACCCGGAGGAGGTAGGCTGGTTACTGTAGCTGGAGAGACCTGGAGGAGGTAGGCTGGTTACTGTAGCTGGAGAGACCCGGAGGAGGTAGGCTGGTTACTGTAGCTTTAGAAACCTGGAGGAGGTAGGCTGGTTACTGTAGCTGGAGAGACCTGGAGGAGGTAGGCTGGTTACTGTAGCTGGAGGAGGTAGGCTGGTTACTGTAGCTGGAGAGACCTGGAGGAGGTAGGCTGGTTACTGTAGCTGGACAGACCTGGAGGAGGTAGGCTGGTTACTGTAGCTGGAGAGACCTAGAGGAGGTAGGCTGGTTACTGTAGCTGGACAGACCTGGAGGAGGTAGGCTGGTTACTGTAGCTGGAGAGACCTAGAGGAGGTAGGCTGGTTACTGTAGCTGGACAGACCTGGAGGAGGTTGGCTGGTTACTGTAGCTGGAGAGACCCGGAGGAGGTAGGCTGGTTACTGTAGCTGAAGAAACCTGGAGGAGGTAGGCTGGTTACTGTAGCTGGACAGACCTGGAGGAGGTAGGCTGGTTACTGTAGCTGGAGAGACCTGGAGGAGGTAGGCTGGTTACTGTAGCTGGAGAGACCTGGAGGAGGTAGGCTGGTTACTGTAGCTGGAGAGACCTGGAGGAGGTAGACTGGTTACTGTAGCTGGAGAGAGCTGGAGGAGGTAGGCTGGTTACTGTAGCTGGAGAGACCTGGAGGAGGTAGGCTGGTTACTGTAGCTGGACAGACCTGGAGGAGGTTGGCTGGTTATTGTAGCTGGACAGACCTGGAGGAGGTTGGCTGGTTACTGTAGCTGGAGAGACCTGGAGGAGGTAGGCTGGTTACTGTAGCTGGACAGACCTGGAGGAGGTTGGCTGGTTACTGTAGCTGGACAGACCTGGAGGAGGTTGGCTGGTTACTGTAGCTGGACAGACCTGGAGGAGGTTGGCTGGTTACTGTAGCTGGAGAGACCTGGAGGAGGTAGGCTGGTTACTGTAGCTGGACAGACCTGGAGGAGGTTGGCTGGTTACTGTAGCTGGACAGACCTGGAGGAGGTTGGCTGGTTACTGTAGCTGGAGAGACCTGGAGAAGGTTGGCTGGTTACTGTAGCTGGAGAGACCTGGAGAAGGTAGGCTGGTTACTGTAGCTGGACAGACCTGGAGGAGGTTGGCTGGTTACTGTAGCTGGAGAGACCTGGAGGAGGTAGGCTGGTTACTGTAGCTGGAGAGACCTGGAGGAGGTAGGCTGGTTACTGTAGCTGGAGAGAGCTGGAGGAGGTAGACTGGTTACTGTAGCTGGAGAGACCTAGAGGAGGTAGGCTGGTTACTGTAGCTGGAGAGACCTGGAGGAGGTAGGCTGGTTACTGTAGCTGGAGAGACCTGGAGGAGGTAGGCTGGTTACTGTAGCTGGAGAGACCTGGAGGAGGTAGACTGGTTACTGTAGCTGGAGAGACCTGGAGGAGGTAGGCTGGTTACTGTAGCTGGAGAGACCTGGAGGAGGTAGGCTGGTTACTGTAGCTGGAGAGAGCTGGAGGAGGTAGGCTGGTTACTGTAGCTGGAGAGACCTGGAGGAGGTTGGCTGGTTACTGTAGCTGGAGAGACCTGGAGGAGGTAGGCTGGTTACTGTAGCTGGAGAGAGCTGGAGGAGGTAGGCTGGTTACTGTAGCTGGACAGACCTGGAGGAGGTAGGCTGGTTACTGTAGCTGGACAGACCTGGAGGAGGTTGGCTGGTTACTGTAGCTGGACAGACCTGGAGGAGGTTGGCTGGTTACTGTAGCTGGAGAGACCTGGAGGAGGTAGGCTGGTTACTGTAGCTGGAGAGACCTGGAGGAGGTAGGCTGGTTACTGTAGCTGGAGAGACCTAGAGGAGGTAGGCTGGTTACTGTAGCTGGACAGACCTGGAGGAGGTAGGCTGGTTACTGTAGCTGGAGAGACCTAGAGGAGGTAGGCTGGTTACTGTAGCTGGACAGACCTGGAGGAGGTAGGCTGGTTACTGTAGCTGGAGAGAGCTGGAGGAGGTAGACTGGTTACTGTAGCTGGAGAGAGCTGGAGGAGGTAGGCTGGTTACTGTAGCTGGACAGACCTGGAGGAGGTAGGCTGGTTACTGCAGCTAACCGCAATATAAATTATAGCCTGGTCCCAGATCAGTTTGTGTTGTCTTGCAAACTGGTGTGACAATGACCATAGGAATTGGCAAGACAGCACAAACAGATCTGCGACCAGGCTACAGAAATAGTGCAGCAGGCCAGAAGAAACTACATGCAGTTGAGAAGTGTTTGATATTGTTTGTTATACTGTATGTTATAGGATTAGAGATTGCTATGGTGGGAGGGGGGGGGGGGGGGGGGGGGGGGGGTGTTCTGTTCAGAAGTAGCAATGTACTTTGAATGATTGAACTTGGTTGACAATATATTAATCATAATCATTGTGATAGTTTTTACTGTAGTTCAGTTGTTACTGTATACAGAGTTTGTCATTAGATAATTGTGTTTGTCGGTGTTCTGGCCGAATGGTTGTTTGTCAATGCTTTGGCTACTGTATAATCTCTCATGATTCATTAGAGATTAAAATATTAAAACGTTACGTGTGTTATGAGGCTATCATCACCTTGTAATATGAGCAAAGTGATTCTGATGCTCTGGTTTTGCGTCACTGGTTATTTGGGTTGAAGAGATTATTGGCTAATGTAAAAACAGGATGTGCTATGCTCTTAGAATTAATTTATGGATACATGCTATGACCAAAACCTGCTCACGGTTTCCATTCAAAATAGTACTACTTGTATTTGTATTTATTATGCCTAACCTTAACCTAATTCTCCTAACCTACAACGTTAATTCTCCTAACCTGCTGTGTAAATTATCCTAAACTGCTACGAAAACGTCGTAGCTGTATTGAAGTGGCGTGTTTTTAGGGAATCTCCTCTAACCCTGGCAATTTGACTGGTAAACTCAGGGCTACACTCGCAATGGCTGCCTGGTATTGTGATGCAATAATGTCCATTGTAATGTAGAATGTTCATTCAAATGAGTCTAACTGGTGTTTTTCATGCAATTGAATGTATTTTTTTGTAATGTCAGTTGAGTTGAATCAACAAATCACAGCACGGATTTTAGCACATATTTTACTTCCTGCTTTGCGCCTGTGGGTAAACTCGCAATGGCCGCCAATCCACCCATCATGCCATCATTGGGGACGCCTATTCTATTAATTCAATTTTAATTCCAGAACATGCAGTCAGGAGTGGAGGAGAGAAGAAAATGTACGTCATTTAAAAAAAGGGATTTACGGTGACCGCTGTCATTTGGCTGGCCAATTACCATCATCCAAAATCCATTACGTCACAGCCCTAGATATGTGGTTATTTATCTACCGTAGTTGAATGTACCGACAGTAAGTCGCTCTGGATAAGTCTGCTAAATGACCAAAATGTAAATGTTTTATGTAAAAATCAAAAATAAAATGCAAAGCACACTGGGTATTGTTATTGTCCTTGTTTCAGGAGTGGAGCTCATTAGAATAATACCCAGCATGCTTTGCAAGAGTTCATTTTAACATTTAAATAATTTACCAGACACTTATCACACTATAGTGCCATCAGCCTTCTGATACCAAGGCAGGGTGAAAGGGGGCCAAAAAAAATGTAACCGCTTTTAAAAAATGGTATAGAAAAGTATTTTGTATTTTACACACACAAAATAAATATATATTACAGGTCTATCTACATTGGATTGTAGTTTAGGCCAGTGAAATGCAAACAACAAAATACTAAAAAGTCATTGAAATACGAATTTCAAATACATGTAACAGAAATGCCCGTCTCTGCCCATCTCTAGATACACACACACTCACACACATACACTCACACACACACACACACACACACACACACACACATACTCACACAATCCTTTTGCGCTGATTGAGGGAATGTTCCCATTGTCTGAAGCTGTGTTGCTGAGCTGATGAACACCGCGGATACTCAAGGTCATATCTGAACAGTCAACACGTTCTTGTGCCAGCCTCCTTGGGAAACCCTGGGTCATGTTCATTGGGGCACACTGTAGCAAAATGTTTTGCAATGGAAAATGGAAATGAGTGTCTCTTATTGGACAAGTGCAGGTAGTCCCTCCCTGTTGCAGTGTGTTTTCTTCCATTTGGTGGTTAATGAACATGACTCTGGGCTATGTGTCGCTGGGCGAGGATGGTAACAAAGGAATTGTAATAATAACACACCATGATTGGTCATCTAGCTCTCTGTGTACCAGGCCTATATTCAATTTCTAGGATTGGTTGATTTTCCCATCTCTGTGTACCAGGCCTATATTCCATTTCTAGGATTGGTTGATTTTCCCATCTCTGTGTACCAGGCCTATATTCAATTTCTAGGATTGGTTGATTTTCCCATCTCTGTGTAACGGGCCTATATTCCATTTCTAGGATTGGTTGATTTTCCCCATCTCTGTGTAACGGGCCTATATTCCATTTCTACGATTGGTTGATTTTCCCATCTCTGTGTAACGGGCCTATATTCCATTTCTAGGATTGGTTGATTTTCCCATCTCTGTGTACCAGGCCTATATTCCATTTCTAGGATTGGTTGGTTTTCCCATCTCTGTGTACCAGGCCTATATTCCATTTCTAGGATTGGTTGATTTTCCCATCTCTGTGTACCAGACCTATATTCCATTTCTAGGATTGGTTGAGTTTCCCATCTCTGTGTACCAGGCCTATATTCAATTTCTAGGATTGGTTGATTTTCCCATCTCTGTGTAACGGGCCTATATTCCATTTCTAGGATTGGTTGATTTTCCCCATCTCTGTGTAACGGGCCTATATTCCATTTCTAGGATTGGTTGATTTTCCCCATCTCTGTACCAGGCCTATATTCCATTTTTAGGATTGGTTGATTTTCCCATCTCTGTGTACCAGGGCTATATTCCATTTCTAGGATTGGTTGATTTTCCTATCTCTGTACCAGGCCTATATTCCATTTCTAGCATTGGTTGATTTTCCCCTCTGTGTACCAGGCCTATATTCCATTTCTAGGATTGGTTGATTTTCCCCATCTCTGTACCAGGCCTATATTCCATTTCTAGGATTGGTTGATTTTCCCCTCTGTGTACCAGGCCTATATTCCATTTCTAGGATTGGTTGATTTTCCCCTCTGTGTACCAGGCCTATATTCCATTTCTAGGATTGGTTGATTTTCCCATCACTGTGTACCAGGCCTATATTCCATTTCTAGGATTGGTTGATTTTCTCATCACTGTGTACCAGGCCTATATTCCATTTCTAGGATTGGTTGATTTTCCCATCTCTGTGTACCATGGGAAAGGAAACAATGTCTTTCCGCTCTGTGTACAGATGATCTGGACATACACATCCACAGATGGTCCTATTCATTTGGTTCTGTGCCCATCGGGAGAATAGCAGAAACTAGGCTAGTCCATATGTTTTCTTATTTCACTCAGAGGCACATTTGAGTACGATTAGTACCACATGTCATTATCTAAATGATAGATGAAGTTAACACGATCACTCTTGTACAGTAAAGGAAAATAACGTGACCCGTGGGGGTATATGAAGAAAATAAAAAACACCTCTGTTGGTTTCAGTGTGATTGATTTAGGGGGAAATACTGTATAAATGAGATGAGAGAAGTAACTGAGGGAGCTCACATTCTTACCTTTTAACAGATTGGTGGATTGACTTGGGTCTAGAATAAAGGTTTTTTTGTTAAGAGAATTTGTACTAACTGACCGTACTTCATTAAGTATTAATGATGTGCACTGACAGATAAGAAAAAAAGTTTGAAGTTAACAGAGACATCTTGTGGAAGCACAGGTACACTACATTTGACAGTTGTGAACTGTCATGCTTTACTCAAAGAGTTCATGTTGCAGGATTAGTTTGCCAGGTGTTGTGCACTGTTGATGTTTGCAGACAGTCCGCTTTCTATTTACTACTGCCTTAACCCCATATCCTGTCTGTGTTTTGGTCTTTTCCAGAATAACTACCTTGTGTTCCTGGCCGAGCTGTTCTGTTGGTTTGAAGAGGTGAAGCCCTCCTTTGTACAACCAAGAGTTCTGGATACTGAAGGTAAGATGAGGGAAATTGTGTTTCGTACTTCAGAACTGTTTTTTTTGGGGGGGGCCAAACCTTCAGACATCCCAGTGAAATCATTCCTGCTCTATTGATTTGTTTTAATGAGAGTTATGGTGTTTGTGTTTTCAGAGCCAGCCCTCACATCGTTGAGGAACATTCCCTCAGTTCCCATCTCCAATGTCACCAAGAAGAGCTTCATGGAGAGACCGCCCAGCCCAGAACCACCCAGGTACTATTTGTTATTCATTCATGGTCCAGTGTGGCTCAGTTGGTACAGCATGTTTGATTCCCACTGAGGGAACCCATAAGAAAATGTATGCACGCACTGCACTCTTCCCATAGGAGAAGCATTTCAATAACCCTTTTTGGTTCCAGGTAGAACCCGATTGGTTCCAGGTAGAACCCGATTGGTTCCAGGTAGAATCCTTTTGAGTTCCACATCACTAAGGGACCTATCATGGTCCAAACACACCAAGACAGTTGTTAAGAGGGCACGACAACACCTATTGAAATAAAACAACATGTTATTGGTCGCATACACACATTTAACAGATGTTATTGCGGATGTAGCTCCAACAGTATAGTAACCCTCAGGAGGCTGAAGATATTTTGACCTCAGATCCTCAAAAGGTTCTACAGTTGCACCATCGACTGGTTGCATTAGCACTTGGTATGGCAACTGCTCGACATCCGACCGCAAGGCGCTACAGAGGGTAGTGTGTAGGGCCCAGTACAGCACTGGGGCCGAGCTCCCTGCTATCCAGGACCTGTATACCAGGTGGTGTCAGAGGAATGCCCTAAAAATTGTCAAAGACTCCAGCCACCCAAGTCATAGACTGTACTCTCTGCTACCGCACGGCAAGCTGTACCGGAGCGCCAAGTCTGTGACCAAAAGGCTCCTGATCTGCTTCTACCCCCAAGCCGTAAGACTGCTGAACAGTTAATTAAATGGCTACCCGGACTATTTGCACTGACTCTCTTGCACAGGCTCGATGTACACTCACTAGACTCTAACCACACACTCACACATACTACACTGACACTCCAACACACACACACACACACACACACATACACACACACACACACACACATATTGACGCCCCACAAACACGCATACATTCACATTCCTTCACACTCTTTACATACACTGCTGCTAGTCACTGTTTATTATCTATGCATAGTCACTTTACCTCTACCTACATGTACATATGACCTCAATTACCTCGACTAACTCATTGACCCGGTTCCGGTACTCCTTGTATATAGCCTCGTTATTGTTATTTTATTGTTTTACTATTTTTCCTTTAGTTTAGCAAATGTTTCTTACTTTTTAAAATGTTGGATTGTTGGTTAACCTGTTGTATTTGGCGCATGTGACGAATACAACTTTATTTGATGTAGAACCCTTTCCACAGAGGGTTCTACATGGAACCCAAAATAGTTCTACCTGGAACCAAAAAGGGTTCTCCTATGGGGACAGCCAAAGAGCCCTTTTGGAACCCTTTTTTCTAAGAGTGTACTGTAAGTCCCTTTGGATAAAAGTGTCTGCTAAATGGCAAATACAGTATATTTAGTTCATTCGGAAAGTATTCAGACCCCTTGACTTTTCCCACATTTTGTTACGTTACAGCCGTATTCTAAAATATATATTTTTTTAATCCTCAGCAATCTACAGACAATAATGACAAAGCAAAAACAGGTTTTTAGAACAGACACCTTATTTATGTAAGTATTCAGACCCTTTGCTATGAGACTAGAAATTGAGCTCAGGTGCATCCTGTTTCCATTGATCATCCTTGAGATGTTTCTACAACTTGATTGGAGTCCACTTGTGGTAAATTCAATTCATTGGACATGAATTGGAAAGGCACACACATGTCTATATAAGATCCCACAGTTGACAGTGCATGTCAGAGCAAAAACCAAGCTATGAGGTCGAAGGAATTGTCTGTAGAGCTCCGAGACAGGATAGTGTCAAGGCACAGATCTGGGGAAGGGTACCAAAACATTGCTGCAGCATTGAAGGTCCCTAAGAACACAGTGATCTCCATCATTCTTAAATGAAAGAAGTTTGGAACCACCAAGACTGTTCCTAGAGCTGGCTGCCGGCCAAACTGAGCAATCGATGGAGAATGGCCTTGGTCAGGGAGGTGACCAAGAACCCAATGGTCACTCTGACAGAGCTTCAGAGTTCCTCTGTGGAGATGGGAGAACCTTCCAGAAGGACAACCATCTCTGCAGCACTCCACCAATCAGGCCTTTATGGTAGAGTGGCCAGACGGAAGCCACTCTTAGTAAAAGGCACATGTAAGCCCACTTGGAGTTTGCCAAAAGGCACCTAAAGGACTCCCAGACCATGAGAAACAAGATTCTCTGGTCTGATGAAACCAATAATTGAATGCCAAGGGTCGCGTCTGGAGGAAACCTGGCACCATCCCTACGGTGAAGCATTGTGGTGGCATCATCATGCTGTGGGGATGTTTTTCACCCTTAGCACACAGCCAAGACAACGCAGGAGTGGCTTTGGGACAAGTCTCTGAATGTCCTTGAGTGGCCCAGCCAGAGCCCGGATTCGAACCCGATCGAACATCTCTGGAGAAACCTGAAAATAGCTGTGCAGCAAAGCTCCCCATCCAAATCTTTGCGCTCATTGGGACTATCATTTATTTTTTTTAAACAAGTCAATGACCCAAAACACACCTCCAGGCTGTGTAAGGGCTATTTGACCAAGAAGGAGAGTGTTGGAGTGTTGCATGACCTGGCCTCAACAATCACCTGACCTCAACCCAATTGAGATGGTTTGGGATGAGTTGGACCGCAGAGTTAAGGAAAAGCAGCCAACAAGTGCTCAGCATATGTGGGAACTCCTTCAAGACTGTTGGAAAAGCATTCCTCATGAAGCTGGTTGAGAGAATGCCAAGAGTGCAAAGCTGTCATCAAGGCAAAGGGTGGCTACTTTGAAGAAGCTCAAATATAAAATATATTTTGATTAACATTTTTTTTGGTTACTACATGATTTCATATGTGTAATTTTGATCGTTTTGATGTCTTCACTAGTATTCTACAAGGTGGAAAATAGTTTTAAAAAATGAAGGAGTAGGTGTCCAATCCTTTGACTGGTACTGTATGTAAACGCAACATGCAGGAATTTCAACAATTTCACTGAGTTACAGTTCACATAAGGAAATCAGTCAATTTATATAAATAAATTAGGCCCTAATCTATGGGCAGGGTCGCAGCCACTGGTCACCCAGTGGGTGGGCCTGGCTCCCAAGTGGGTGGGCTTATGCTCTCTAAGGCCCACCCACTTGGGAGCCAGGCCCACCCACTGGGTGACCCAGCCAATCAGAATGAGTTTTTCCCCACAAAAAGGTACAGACAGAAGTACTCCTCAGTCTTATCAGCAGTCCAGGTGGCTGGTCTCAGATGATCCCGCAGGTGAATAACACGGATGTGGAGGTCCTAGGCTGGCGTGGTTACGCATGGTCTGCGATTGTGAAGCTGGTTGGACTTACTGCCAAGTTCTCTAAAACAACATTGGAGTCGGCTTATGGTAGAGAAATGAACATTCAATTCTCTGGCAACAGCTTTGGTGGACATTCCTGCAGTCAGCATTCCAATTACACACTCCCTCAAAACTTGAAACATCTGTAGCATTGTGTTGTGTGACAAAACTGCACATTTTAGTGGCCTTTTACTGTCCCCGGCACAAGGTGGACCTGTGTAATGATCATGCTGTTTAATCGGCTTCTTGATATGCCACACCTGTCAGGTGGATGGATTATATTGGCAAAGGAGAGATGCTCACTAACAAAGATGTAAACAAATGTATGCACAAAATTTGAGAGAAATACGTTTTTTGTGCATATGGAACATTTCTGGGATCTTTTATTTCACCTCATGAAACGTGGGACCAACACTTTACATGTTGTGTTTGATAATTGAGAAGTCAGGTCTCTCTCGCCAGACCCAAGGTGCCCTGCATGCTCCACTGTGGGAAGAGACTAGTCATTATGAAGAAAACATTGTCTTTTACAATAATGACCTAACGACTACAATAGAACAGCAGTAGCACACATTCTATTACTTAGGTGAGGTCAGTTCAGTACAATACAGCTCAGCTCAGTTCAACACAGTTTAGTTCAGTACAGTTTAGTTCAACTCAGTACAGTTTAGTTCAGTACAATTCAGTTCAGTACAGTACAATTCAGCTCAGCTCAGTACAGTACAGTTTAGTTCAACACAGTTTAGTTTAGCTCAGTACAGTTTAGTTTAGCTCAGTACAGTTTAGTTCAGTACAGTTCAGTACAGTTTAGTACAGTTCAGTACAATACAGTTCAGTACAGTACAGTTTAGT
Organism: Salvelinus namaycush; assembly: GCF_016432855.1. Lineage (NCBI taxonomy): Eukaryota > Metazoa > Chordata > Actinopteri > Salmoniformes > Salmonidae > Salvelinus > Salvelinus namaycush. The sequence continues at coordinate 5,290,486 of NC_052315.1, forward strand.
TCAACACAGTTTAGCTCAGTTCAGTACAGTTTAGTTCAGCTCAGTACAGTTCAGTACAATACAGTACGCCCTAGCTTATTTTGATGTGGTTATCTGTTTTAAAAACTACAGCAACTACAGGGGATATTGGATAGAGGTTATGCAAATTTATCTGGAATGGTATTCAGTGTTGGACATACATGATATATTGCTCAAGCTATGGGGCCAAAGCTTTAAAAAAAAGCTTTCATTTAAGTTTTCATGATTGTCAATCTAATTTTCTAAATGTCTCTCTCTCTAGTCTGCCTCTCCGGCCTCAACCTAGGAACTCAGGTAACAAGATCACTTCAAACGTTTGGCTTTCAACATTAATAAACATTTGAATTTGAATGGAGTCCCTTATATCTGATATGAGATGTTTATTTTGTTCATTCTCATCATCCAGGTGAAATGAAGAGATCCACCTCAATGTCCTTTGTGGATGGCTGCGTAGGAACCTGGCCCAAGGAGAAAAGGTGAGTGTCATGGACTATGTGAATAAATTGACATTATTATTTGGTATATGAGTAGGATGTTTCTGATGTGAAATCGTACCCCTGTTATTCTTAAATTACACTGGTTAGTTGTGTCTTAGTTTTTGGGCTGTAGGATTATTAAAAGCACTACACACACAACAGTGGATGGATGGATGGACTGTTTGTTTTTACCAGGTCCGGGCCTTACGGGGTATCCTACGACATTCCCTTCGACAAAGAGGACACCCAGACGTCTACTCCCCCCGGCCATGGCATGACTCGCTCTACCAGCACAGAGGGCTTCAAGGTCCACCAAATGCCCCGGGGCATGAAGAGGAACCTGTCCTTCCAGCCCATCAATGGGCAGGGCGTGGGCATTGAGGAGGAGGGCTGCCCGGACAGCCTAGCAGGCCCCGATCTGCCAAGACAGCCTGGCAGACCTCAACCCAATGGCTCATCAGCCCTGGATGGGCATGGAAAAGGCGCAGCCATCCCCAGCATGGAGGAGGCCCTCCAGATCATCCACAACACCGGGAGGAAGCCCCCACAATGCCCCCTGACGGGGGGTATCAGCCATGGCTTTTTCCTGCACAGTCAAAACCGGGGCAGAGGTGTAGTCGGCCTGGACCCCAAGGCCCAACAGGAGAACATGGACCTGGACTCACTGAACACCACAGAGGTGGACACAGACATCCACTTGAGGACGGAGGACATCGCCGAGATGCTGGACGAGGACTCTTCGCTGGGGGAAGCTACGAGCATGGAGCTAGACATGGACACACACAGTCCCTGCCCCAGCAGCTCAAGCTATGGCAAATCTCCCTCCACTAGCTCCGGCATCAAGATGACCAGCTTCGCAGAGCAGAAGTTCCGGAAGCTCAGCAACCCCGAATCAGGGAGAAGAAGCAGCAGCAGCAGCGGGGGCGGCAGCTCCCTCAAGACCACCCCCGAGGGCTCGGAACTGGGCCTCCCCCTCTCCGTCTCCTGGGCACCCACTCCAGAGCACAGCCCCGTTCATCAACAGAGCATGCCCCTTACCCAAGCCCCTCCCACTGGGCCAGCGCAGGCCCCTCCGCCTAGTGACCCGGCTCAGGCCATGGCAACAGAGATGGTTCAGCTGCGCATGCGCCTGGAGGAGAAGCGAAAAGCCATTGAGACGCAGAAGAAGAAGGTGGAGGCAGCGTTTACGCTTCACCGCCAGAGGATGGACCACTCCGCTTTCCTGGACGTGGTCAAGAGGAAGGCCGACGGTGCCTCAGTAGGAGGAGGAGAGGAGGAAAGGGGGAAGATGACTGCAGAGAAGGAGAGGAAAACTGAGAGGAGCAAAGCGGACACGCCTGACGGGGCCGAGCAGGGGCAGGCGCCCTTCGGGATCTGCTGGCTGAAATCCCCAGGAAGAAGCACGGGAGAAGAGGGAGGTCAAGGTCCCAGTGAGGTGGATCTAGCGAACTACACACGCTCCATGGAGAAGCTCAACCACTCACTGGGCTTCCTGCAGATGGAGATGCAGCGCCTGGCCCAGCAGCAGGAGGTCATCATGGCCATGAGGGAACAACGGCAACAACAGGCCTGGGTCATTCCCCCTCCCGAGACCCAGCCCTCACCCCAGAAATATGCTCGCGCCTCTGTCCGCTCCTCCGACTCTCCCTCCCCGGTAGACTCGCCCCGCTCCGCCCACCACTCGCCCACCAGCATCAAGAGGAAGTCGGCCTCCTTCCACTCACGGAACCCCCGCACTCCGCGCCCCAGCGAGCTTAAGCTGGCCCCCTATAACCGCTGCCTGACGGCGCCCCAGTCTGTGGACAGCCTCCCCCGCCTGCGCCGTTTCTCCCCATGTCAGGCCATGGCCTTCACCTACATGGGGGACAAACCCACCGGTGAAACCCCTGAGACCGGAGACAGGGACACTGAGCATGTGCTATCCCCAGAGAGAGAGGCTGTTAGTGCATCGTCACCCTCCTCCCCAGCCAAAAACAACCAGAGAACACAACCAGGGACACTAGAGATTTCCAAGAAGGATGATGTGGAGGAGAAGGAAATGGAGCACAAGTACAAAATGGAGGAGATTAAACCCATAATAGTGTCGACCGTATCTGAAGTGCTGGCCCAGCCAGTGAAAGAGTCCTTTACGGTCACCCCCACAGAGACCCCCTTTATCTCAGACATGTTTGGCCAGGCCAGAAGCAATCTGATTGAGGTGCCTCTGTACGTGCTCAAGCCCCTGGAGGGAGAGGGGATGGAGGAGAGTGAAGACATGCAGGGGACCTATGGCGAAGACGAGAAAATGTCCTGTGGCTTTTTCTTTAAGGTAGGAAGTTATAAGATACACTATGGAAGTTTAGTTGCTAATAGTTGTGAGATACAGGAGGTTGGTGGCACCTTAATTGGGGAGGATGAGCTCGTGGTAATGGCTGGAGCGGAATAAATGGACTGGTATCAAATACATGGTTTCCATGTGTGCTCTTTTCCACCCATTACTGGTCATTTCAATATTTCTGTCCATTTAAAGAACCCCTTTTGGCTCAAGAGTGTCCCCAGAGGCAAATGTTCTGTATAGCCTTTTTAATACAGTTGCTATTTCAACTGTATTCACTCACTGTACAGTTGGAATGGCTTTAATGTTGGGGAATATTTTCCCTCTGAATAATCTCCAAAACAATAGCCATTACATCAGTGTGTAAATGACAGATTTTGGACATTTGGCTGCCAAAAATTACTATTTTCCTAAGTAATTGAAAAAAACCTGTGTCCCAGTTCTATGACAAAGCAATATGCTTTGGTTCTGTTGGTAACCATCTTTGTTTTTTGGAAAGGAAACACTTTTGGAAAGGAAACACATGAGAAATGGCTCTTTAAATAGGTCGGGCTGAGGACAACATGGTTCTTCCTATTGTGAGGACGGTAAACTAGCCAGTCGTCTGTGGCTTCATCTAGGTCAGGGAACTGGAGCTTGTGAATGATTAAAATGCAGCTGCTGAGAAGTGGGTTGGCAGAGATGTTGAGCTAGTTGTAGGATAGTTGTGATGAGGTCACATTGAAATCAAATTATCTGTTTTTTTTGCACATGGTATTGGATCTTGAGTGTGCTATAGTAAGAAATAATGGTCAGTACAGGGATGCTATTAGAGAGAGCACCGTTCACAGTTTAGTTGTACAATTGCTTTAATACACTCAACAAGAGACCATTGCTCAGACTCTTAGACTAGTAACCATGCTCAATCAAATCAAATTGTATTTGTCATATGTGCCGAATACAGTGAAATGCTTACTTACAAGCCCTTAACCAACAATACAGTGTTAAGAAAATACCCCCCCCCCCCACAAAAAAAGTAAGAGATAAGAATAACAAATAATTAAAGAGCAGCAGATCAATTAAAAGTCTCCATTGACAGTGCTAGCATGTTCAGGGGAGTCTCCACTTAAAGGGATTTTCAGTCCAGAGGAATAGGTACTGTATAATCTTGGTCTGTGAAACTGCTCCTTTTAAATGTACCAGGGGGAAAAAAACAACAGCTCACATTAGCCAGGGAATTCCTGGACCACGTTCAGTAGCCAAACTGTGTCCTACGTAGCAGATAAAAATTCCATGAATAGAGCCAATGTGATTCCTTATTCTACATGTCATGTTTGTTCTTACATACAAGTTTTCTGAATGCGACCCTGTAGTGGGTTCCTGGCTGTAACTGACTGTGTGTCTCTGTCCCCAGGGTGATGGGAACGGGGAAGACAACATGGCTCAGAAGAGGGCTGCTCTCCTGGAGAAGAGGCTGAAGAGGGACAAGGAAACGCAGCAGAAGAAGCTGCAGCAGGAGGCGGAGCTAGAGCGGAAGAAGGAGGAGTCACGGTACATACTATGTATTCCCTTCCACCACACACACGTGCTCTCATACATATATGCAAACACACATCCAGACACTCCCACTTGATTGTAGAGTAAACTTAAACAAAAAAAAAGTTGTTTTAAAAGCCTGTCACACATTGTATCATGCCTTTTTAAATGTTAATTATTCAAATTGTATTTGTCAAAGTACATCAAATGGTGATGTAATGGATTGAAGTACATTTACTACTAATGGTTTGGTCTCATACTAGGAACAATTACATCCCATAGTTTATGTATGATTACGTCCCGGTCATAGCTTTAGCTGTTCTTCATCTAGTATAATCTACTGTCTTCTATTGACGCTCATAAATGACCATTCCTCTTCCTCTCAGAGTGAAAGCGGAAGAAGAGCACGTGAGGAAGGAAGATGAGAAAACTCGCCGGGAGTTCATCAAGCAGGAGTACCTGAGGAGGAAGCAGCTCAAGCTCACGGAGGACATGGACACGGTGATAAAGCAGCAGCAGCGGCCGTCCGGCGCCAAGCATAGGAGAGCCCGGCCCAGGTCCACCCACCGGGACAGCATGGACTCCTCCAGAACCCCGGCCAGGGCAGCAGGTAACCGTGGAGACGACCTCTCTCAAGATTCAGGAGTCAATGGTGGTGTTGTGTTGGTATGGTGATTGTGCCTGAGCATGCTACCACAGCTAGCTTTGTGCCAACTGTGATAAAACACTGTTTCTCTGCAGCTCAGTGCCTCCTGTGATAAAACATCTGCATACCAACTACTAGTACTACTAACCTTTTGCATTGCTTCCTTGTGAAAGCATCTTATTTTAAATGCAGTAGTTAACCCTGACGGATTTCTTAACTGCTTTGCCAAACCAATTTGACTCATTTGATCTTGTAATGTGTTGCATGAATCGATCTCTGGTAGTCTGGCAAAGACACTTCATTATGCTATGTGTGACTTTGGGTGGGTTCCTAGGCAACCAATGTCCGTTTTTTAACTATGAAAGTGAACTCAAAATCAAATTCTTGTCAAATTGAATGAGCCATACAGGAGGTGTGTTTGTGCACATCAGATGATGCTGCAGATAGCTGTGACAAGGTGGGCACAAAGTGTGCCGGACGGCATCGTGTTGTGATCGTGGTGTAACTGTGTGGTCCAGTCTTTGGCCAAACTTGTGTTTCACATCTAGGTTCACGACCTCGTGTTTTTTCAGTGCCCAGCTTGTCTCTGGCCTCTCTCAACCTGGGAGACAGCTTGTCTCTGGCCTCTTTCAACCTGCGGGACAGCGACACTGTGCAATCTGAGAAGAGAACCCCAAGGTAAGACTCCTTTCTGTTTACAGTATAGGAAAATTATGCATATGTAGAGCTACTTGAATTTCATCTTAACATTTCTTCTACTCTAAGTGGTGAATCCTAACTTCCACTTTGAATTTTCACGTAGCCATGCATTTATGTCAATGGGAGACTAAGTGCAAATTTGACTTATATGGAAATTAGGATTCATCCTAAAATTACACTATTGACACTGTTTCATTGAACTTGAGTATCACTTCTGACCTGCTTTGTTAACCCCTTTCTCCAGCCAACAGCGTTTAACCTAGCTAACACGTTCTATATTCTCTGCACTCTTCTTTTCCTACCTACCCTCTCTTTTTTACCTACCCTCTTTCATACATACCCCCTCTTTCATACATACACCCTCTTTCTTACCTACCCTCTCTTTTTTACCTACCCACCCTCTCTTTCTTACCTACCCTCTCTTTCTTACGTACTCTCTCTTTGATCTCCTAATGTTCTGGAACTGTCAGAAGTGCCAGCTTACACTCTGGCAGTCTGTGCTTCTTACTGAGCTCTCCTAAACTGAGAAGGAGAAGGTTAGTTCCTGTGTAGTAGTTTAATCCTGAAGCCACCTCACTCTCCCAGCTTCTGTACATGTGTAGCTCAGTTGGTAGAGCATATGGCGCTTGCAATGCCAGGGTTGTGGGTTCGATTCCCACGGGGGACCAGTATGACTCACTACTGTAAGTGGCTCTGGATAAGAGTGTCTGCTAAATTACTAAAATGTAAATGTGAGAATGAGAGTTCTTATGGCAAGTCTTAACCCTGGACTTGGTATTGGCCCAGTATCTTATGTTCATTAGGGCACGCAAAGGAACACGTTTGCAATGTTTTCATCCGTTTGGTGCCTAATGAACATGCTCCATGTGATGCCTCATGGTCCCAAAAAAAAAACCTTCACTGTGACCTTGTCAGATCTCACCATCAACCCCTGCTTTAATGCTTTTTACCCTCTCTACACAAAACAGGAAATATTCCTGCCTATATTCCACTTGCTGCATTCACTGACAGACTGTCACCTCTTCCCCGTGCTAAGTCTATCTCAATAAGATGCGCTGGTTGAGATATAGGTGTTTTGTAGTAACTCTCCCCATAGAGGACTTGATTTCATCACATTGCTTCACAGTTGTTTGAAGTCTAAGAAAACGGAGCCGACGTACATTTTGTGCGGCTGAATTTTTGGAACGCGACTCAAACGGACCTCCGACGGCTCCGTTTACGTCGACTGTGTAGAGCTCTTTAGAAAGCTTGTACTTGATATACAAAGCACATCCCTGTCAGTGATTATCACATTTTTAAGGTAGACACTGTTTGTACTTTGCACACAAATAGCCTGTACTGAAGTCTTTGAAGAGGCTATACTCTACATATGAGGTAAAAACGCTTTACCCGTGGAGAGAGGTGACCTAAGTAAGTGTGTGTGTGTGTGTGTGTGTGTGTGTGTGTGTGTGTCAGGCCTGATTCTGCAGATGGTTTTCTGTCCCCTTGTCGATCTGGAAGCCGGAATGAGGAGGACGATTGGGAGAATGGCTCCACTGCCTCATCTGTGAAATCAAACACAGAGTACACCGGTGGGTGGTCACCTCACTGCTAAGACACATTCATTAGCTGTATTATAATTGATCTTGATTAGCTTTGTGAAGTTCTGAATACTGCGGGACACTTCATGCTGTTTAGACATCTGATTTTGTGTCCGATTCATCATTCCAAATTGCTATCATATTTTCATATTTAAAATTAGAGTACCACTAACAGCTTGAGTTATGTTTTTGTCACTCTGCACTAGGGTAGCAACATTCTGGTAACTTTTCCAGAAATCTAGGTTGGAGGATTCCCAGATTTTCTGCTTATTCTCTCCCGATTCCAGGAATCTTCCAACCGGAATTTCAAAGAAACCAGGGAATTTTGGGAAAGTTACTGGAATTTTTGCAACCCCACTCTCTGCACATTTGGTTGAGTAACATGTTGAATCTAATGTGCATATATGCCATGATTGTTCTGAATAATGATTGTTTTTGACTTATTAAGACAAGTAAAACAGAGTGAAATCAACTCAGCAAAATTTCAGTCTGAAAGGATCAAGATGAGGATGATGATGATAGCGTAGAAGGCCCTTGGTCTCGAGATTCCATGATGAGGGATGTTAAGATGACGCCTATAAATGATTTACTGACAAACTGCTGGCACAACCTCCGAGGCCCTTGGTAGAGTGGTTGCTATGACGATTGATCATCTTTTTCCCCTTGGTGTGCACAGGGCCCAAACTGTACAAGGAGCCGAGTGCCAAATCAAACAAGCATATCATCCAGAACGCGCTAGCCCACTGCTGCCTGGCGGGCAAGGTCAACGAAGGTCAGAAGAACAAGATTGTGGAGGTAATCTGGTCATTCTATTTCTACAGTGTTGGTCATCTTAATGTTCAGCTCATCAATACAATAAAGTCACTTCTCAGATGAATGCTTTTCATTTGATCATGGTGATATTTACATGACTTTATGTTGCGTTGGATAAAAGTCTGCTAAATGGCAAATTATAATAGATTATTTACTAAGAATATGCAGATTAGTGTTCATATTTTTGACAACTGACATTTTTACCTCAGAAGTCACTGCATTTTTTTTTTTAAAGCAGCAAGAGCTGGTCACAATGAAAGTCATCATGACACGTCTGTTGTCTTGTATGATGATGATCATTTATTTGCTTCGCTTTTGCAGGAAATGGAGAAATCAGAAGCCAACAACTTCCTGGTGTTGTTCAGGGACGGGGGTTGCCAGTTCCGCTCCCTGTACGTATACAGCCCCGAAACGGACGAGGCCACCAAGTTGATCGGCATCGGGCCCAAGAGTATTATGAGCAAGATGATCGAGGGCCTCTTCAAGTACAACTCGGACAGGAAGCAGTTCAGTCAGATTCCCGCCAAGACCATGTCGGCGAGTGTGGATGCCATCACGATCCACGGCCACCTATGGCAAACCAGGAAACCAGCCACCCCTAAGAAAGTGTTACCTGCCAAGCCCTAATGGAACTTATCGTACACTCCCAGCCTCCCCCGCCATTTCCCTTCAAATGGAACAGTCCACATTCAATTTGCACTTCACTGTACATATCCATGAGGATTCAGCACCTGCAATGCCAGTTAGATGAACACATACTTTTGTACTTTTTCCCCCCCTCTCTCTCGCTCTTTTTTCATTCCTGTCCATTTACCTTTTGAAATTCCAAACTGGACACGGGGACTCAGTTAAAGATATGCACAACTGGAATGTAAAACACTATTTAATATGTGTAAATGAATGTCACTGATCTGTTTTAGTGTAAGAGGTTGTCTGATTTCGAGTCATTTTATTACAGCACGCGTGTGTATGTGGGGGGGGGGGGGGGGGGGGGGGGTTGCCCAAAGAGAGACAAAAAGGAGAAGGTATGAATACCATACAATGTTTTATTTGGGACACTGAAGCACTGAATGTTACTCATCTGTTCAAATGTGTGGCCTTATGCTTGTTTTGTTTTTTTGTTTTGTATGTCAGTGCAATAAGCTGACAGTAAAACTATACCTTCGAGACTTTTCTATGCTAAGGTGAAAACGCTTTTTTTTTTTCATGTTTTCGGGTTCAAATGCAACATATGTCTTCATAAGCTATACACAAGATTGAGGGCCAAAAAAAGAAGAGTAAAATACCTTACAGCAAGCATACAGCTAGTGTTATCCACACAATAAGTCCGATATATAGTATTCCTCAACTACGCCAAGTGTATTTATATTTATATATATATTTTTTAGCTTATTCCTCCTCTTAAAGTGTTAAACCAGACTGAACTTCCTTGATGCTGTGGGTTCAGAACAGGTTTGTGAACCAAAAATAAACTCAAATCTATGTTATCTCCTTTCAATTGTCACCAAATGGACCAGATTTGGTGACATATCAGATACGTCTGTCTGTAATGATTTGGACCATTTGAAAATGCTAATACGTTTAGATTTAGTACTACAATTGTGGCCATAAATCCATTATATAGAACATTGTTTTAAAGGATTGCGATTTAGATTTTGTACTTTGAAAATGGAATGGCTGATAAACAGTAGTTATTGTTAATTCTGTTTCAGTTGATTAGTAGACCTCAAACGTTTTCAGAATCCTCTCCTTTTATAAATTCTCAATGTCAAATGACTTATCACACCAAGCTACGATGACATTAGGATACTGCTTGACACCAGGCTAGTTACATTAGGATACTGCTTGACACCAGGCTACGGTGACATTAGGATACTGCTTGACACCAGGCTTCAGTGACATTAGGATACTGCTTGACACCAGGCTACAGTGACATTAGGATACTGCTTGACACCAGGCTAGTTACATTAGGATACTGCTTGACACCAGGCTAGTTACATTAGGATACTGCTGGTAAGATGATAAAGTACTTTTGATAAAGTACTTTTTTAGAGACCCGTGAAGGCAGAATGTGACCGACTTTGTTAGTACATACAGGTAGAGTCTTCAACACTTTCCTTTTGTCTTAAAACTACTCGAAAGGAGCCTCCTCAAGCAACAACTTATGAAGGTTGGGGATGAGGATATCTGAGGACAAATACTATACACACACATTGGTGTTTGGTTTTTTCGCAGGGATATATTTAAGGAATTACCAAAAGACAAGTTGTATATGTCTCTGGAAATGTAAAGATTATTATCACGTTATTATGAAGTTCCAGGAATTTTGTAGAAAGGGATATTACAGTGGGACCACTGTCACAGTTGTTGTATTTGGCTGTTTAAGGTCAAGATTAATGGCTATTTGTTTAAATCGGTATAAGTGGACATTGTACAGGGCTGCCGTATGTTCCATCCTCCTGACAAAGAACTGCTTCCATTTTGTTTATCAGACGCTGTGCTGTCATTCAACCTACTGCCGAACATTGTAAGTTGGGTTTGTTTCTCTTTTGCATTGAATAAAATGAAGCATGTCCTCAAGTGTTCGTTCCTCAATTGTCATGTAAAATAGTCTCCCTGGATAATCAGGGTTGAACATTTCCCAGGTTTTCTGGAAATCCCTTTTGGAAGATTCCAGAGTTTAGAATGGAATATGCAGGAAATCCAGTATCCTCCAACCTAGGAATTTGGGTAAAGTTACCACGATTTTGCAACCCTAATAACCAGTCATAAGAAACTAAGGTCACTGATTGTCTCCTGCCTTGCTGCCTCAGTATTATTCAAGGAAATTCTCTTGAGGATTGCTTTAATTATTATTATGCTTTGTGTAATGGAAATAGTGTCAGAAACGATTATATTTTGCTTTCTAGGTGATATCCCCCAAAGCATACTGCAATAACTCCAAAATCAACCCTTATTTTAAACAATGGGACTTAAATATATATATATGTAAAATGGCTTTAGGTTATACATGTATTATCAGAAAATCTGATATTTTTCAGATTGAGGCTTTATGATTAAGTATTAGCATTGAAGGCAGGGTATACGTTCTTTCTTATGCAATTGTGCATTTTGTCAATCTTAAGAAATATTCGTTCTACAAACGGCACACCTTCCAATTGCCAAGGGATGTTATGCCCTTCCCTGCCATTGTCTTCCTCTATTCCACTGCATCTAATGGCTGGAACATGCTACATAATGTCTGGGAAAGCAATTGCCAGGGATGTAAACAGTTGCAATGCCGTTATTAAGGGACTAAGTGACAATATATATGAATTGCGTGAGCTGACTGTGTTCGAGCTGAAAGTTGTTGAGCGGACCGCGGGATGCGCAGTCGTAGGTGTGAACATGCAGCATATCTTCCGTTTGATTGGTGGCTTGCTGCTGTGCACTTGGCAACCGGAGGTTGTGTATAGGCTACTAGAAATACGGTGGGAAAGCAAGAAAAAAACAAAGATTTGTATAAAATATCCTTGCTAAAATACATTGTAAACGTTCTCATCTGCTGACGAACCTGCGGATTACATTCGCAATTTATGTGACGTTATTTGTAGAGATAAACAGGTGAGAAGGTTCAATTTGTTTTTGGGTGGCGGCTGTTGGTTGATAGTGTGTTTTATTCCTGCAGTTCAATCAATGCATGCTTTGCTAGCCGGCTCTATAAACCTGACACATTCGATTATCTAGCAAGGTTATTTAGTAGGCCATCTGTCACTGCGTTGTTCCTGGTGCTAGCCTATTCGGCTATAATAATCATTGTACGTGCGCAGTGCTAATGTCTATGCCAGCGAAAAGTCAGGTAGCTCATTTAGCTACTCAACCAGCCGTCATGTGTAGCCTACAGTAGATGTTTGCAATGCAAATGAATCAACAGACCGCTTTTGGCCGGTGACGCTGATTTCAGATAGTATAGTGTAAACATGGGAGGTAGAGAGAGGATGATGTACCCTTGTTTACAACTTGTACTCCGATGGCAGGCCTTAACTAGGTGTTGCAGAATGTAGTTCTCCTTACCACGGCATTGAATGTAGACCTGGTACAACGCCATGTCTTCATGTCTTTTACAGTTTTTGGTTCATAATTTTGCTTGCCCTTGACAACATCTTAATCTTTCACCCTGACAATCCTGAGTTTATTGACACACACCTATACTTGTTTTTCATCAATCACATTCTATTAGTAATACTAGTACCACTTTTCCCAAAGTGCAATTTAGAACACATCACAAAGGAAAATACAACGGTCAAATTACGAAGTCAAGGCTTACTAACGAACGGTGGCAAGAAGATCCCCCAAGATGTCTGTAGGCCTATTAGGAATAAACCTTAAAAGGGTTAGGAAACTATTGTGCACGGTTACTAGGTCTAGCAAAAGCTTTTGCCCAATGACCTCCTAAAACCCGCCCACAAGGGCTTAAAACTTGCCCCCAAAAAATTATTTCGAAAATGGGTGGTTCGAGCATTTATTTTTTACTGCTTAAATTACGTTGGTAACCAGTTTATAATAGCAATAAGACACCCCTGGGGTTTGTGGTATATGGCCACGGCTAAGGGCTGTGACCAGGTACTCCGCGTTGCATCGTGTGTTTAGAACAGCCCTTAGCCGTGGTATATTGGTCATATACCACACCCCCTTGTGCCTTATTGCTTAAATAATTCCAGTTTGCGCATGTGCATAACTATAGATCAATCCGACAGCAGAGTTTGAGTGATACCTCATTTGCACATGCTGTATATAGATCTTCTACTGTATTATTGATTGTATGTTTGTTTATTCCATGTGTAACTCTGTGTTGTTGTATGTGTCGAACTGCTTTGCTTTATCTTGGCCAGGTCGTAGTTGTAAATGAGAACTTGTTCTCAACTAGCCTACCTGGTTAAATAAAGGTGAAATAAATAAATATTTAAAAAAAGTTGAACAGAGGATCTCAATCTCTGTGCAAGAAACACTTGGATGAACAAGAAACAAATGTTAGTCTTTTTTTCTGGCAATTGTGCCGTTATTATGGGCCAGATGTTAAGACTACAAACATCTATAAATTGATTATTTGCGCGATTGACATGTTATTTAAATACGCATAGACTACTGACTAAAATCTGGGTTTATAATTGCAATTCAACGTTGCCATGGTTTGCTGAGCTAGATGTAGGTAGCCTATAGTCCCTGATATGACATCTAATTTCAGGGAAAAGTCCACAATAAAACTGACATTTAAATATGGAGAATGATAGATCTGTGACTGTGACCATGATCATAATTGATAACTTCCAATTTAATTAATTAAACACGGCCATGAATAATTACATAATAACGCAAGGGCTACAACAAACTCAAACGGTTACAGGCTATTTATTCAATCCGTTTGCCAGCTCCAGGTAGGATACACATGTGGCACAAATTGATTTGTCATGACCCCAGTAATATCGTAATTTCAATATATATTTATTGTATCAAATGGTAGGCTACAGTAACTTACAGTGGCATATAAATGAATAGCCTACTTGATTGGCCAACAGATGCAAATATAGCTTGTCTTTCGCCACATTTAATGTCATTTTCATTGTGGATACCCCCCCCCCCCCCCCCCCCCATAATACAATAACACGAGGGAGTTCCATAACTTCAATTAATTCCACTGCTCCAGACCCCGGAACTGAGCAAGACTAAAACCCTTCGCTTGATACCGTTATCCGTTAGAAAAGTCGACATTAGAATGCAGTTTACTTTAAACCACCTTTTTGAGCTAATTTATCTAAAGAGCTCTAGTGCGCCTAAAGTCGTTTTTCCAATGCTTGGTCACCGTTATAACAGCTCTATTGCGTTACTATGTTTTATGGAAAAATGGTGTCTCCATAATGACCAATCTATACTGAACAAAAATATAAGCGCAACAATTTCAAAGATTTTACTGAGTTACAGTTCATTATGAGGAAATCAGTCAATTGAAATAAATTCATTAGGCCCTAATCTGTGGATTTCATATGACTGGGAATACAGATATGCATCTGTTGATTACAGATACCTTTAAAAAAAAAAATGGGCCTCACAATGGGCCTCAGGATCTCGTCACGGTATCGCTGTGCATTCAAATTGCTATCAATAAAATGTAATTGTGTCTGTGGTTTATGCCTGCCCCATACGATAACCCCACCACAGCCATGGTGCAAAGCAAACCAGTCGCCCGCACGATGCCATACATGTGGTCTGCGGTTGTGAAGCCGGTTGGATGTACTGCCAAATTCTTTAAAACTACGTTGGTAGAAAAATTATGGTAGAGCGGCTTATGGTAGAAAAATTAACATTCAATTATCTGGTAACAGCTCTGGTCAACATTCCTGCAGTCAGTATGCCAATTTCACGCTCCTTCAAAACTTGAGACATCTGTGGCATTGTGTGTGACAAAACTGCACATTTTAGAGTCGCCTTTTATTGTCCCCAGCACAAGGTGCACCTGTGTAATGATCCTGCTGTTTAATCAGCTTTTTGATATGCCACACCTGTCAGGTGGATGGATTATCTTGGCAATACAAAGGAGAAATGATCACTAACTGTGATGTAAACAAATTTGTGGCCAAAATTTGAGAGAAATAAGCTTTTTGTGAGTATAGAACATTTCTGGGATCTTTTATTTCACCTCATGAAACATGGGACCAACACTTTACATGTTGCGTTTTATATTTTAGTTCAGTGTAAATAGCCTACCTACAACTGATAAAAATGTGTCACTATATGCGCGGGTCCTGCTCTGTCTCCCTGACTCAGCGGCCTCTGCTGCAGCGTTCTCTCAACCAGTGCTCTCAACTCACACACACCCCTCCAGCCCTCCTCTTCTCCACCATTCACTCACTCAGTAACAGCCTGCTCACTCAGTAACAGCCTGCTCACTGCCTGATAGTCAGCAGCAGCAGGTCACCGTTAAATATATACATTTTTAAGAGAAATGCCATGGTGGCCGCGGTGCAGTTTAGAATGAACCCAAAAACCCAACACCCGCGACCAATACATTTTCACCTGCCACATTGTTTTCAAGGTAGCCCTTGGCAACACTGGCTGCCAGAATGATTTTTGTCAGAGCAGATGGTGTGAGGGAGGGGGCAGGTACAGCATTGTAATCATTTGTACACTGTAAATGAACTGTACATTGACCTTAACTAAGCCTGAAATATAAATTGTATTTAAATTAAATAAAAATAATACATTGAGACACGATCACGTGTATTTTTTTATTCGTGGGAATACATTGGAACAGCTGCCCTAAATTAAAGCAATTATTCTTCCTGACAGGTACATTGTCTCTCTCTTTACCTGTCCTGACAGATTGTCTCTCTCTTTACCTGTCCTGACAGATTGTCTCTCTCTTTACCTGTCCTGACAGATTGTCTCTCTCATTACCTGTCCTGACAGATTGTCTCTCTCATTACCTGTCCTGACAGATTGTCTCTCTCATTACCTGTCCTGACAGATTGTCTCTCTCTTTACCTGTCCTGACAGATTGTCTCTCTCTTTACCTGTCCTGACAGATTGTCTCTCTCTTTACCTGTCCTGACAGATTGTCTCTCTCTTTACCTGTCCTGACAGATTGTCTCTCTCTTTACCTGTCCTGACAGATTGTCTCTCTCTTTACCTGTCCTGACAGATTGTCTTTACCATTACCTGTCCTGACAGATTGTCTCTCTCATTACCTGTCCTGACAGATTGTCTCTCTCATTACCTGTCCTGACAGATTGTCTCTCTCTTTACCTGTCCTGACAGATTGTCTCTCTCTTTACCTGTCCTGACAGATTGTCTCTCTTTCTACCTGTCCTGACAGACTGTCGCCATGACAGCGGAGGAGACCATTAACATCAAAGAGGTGGAGGTGATCAAGCTGATGCTGGACTTCCTCAACTCCAGGAAGCTTCACATCAGCATGCTGGCTCTGGAGAAGGAGAGCGGCGTCATCAATGGCCTTTACTCTGACGACATGCTCTTCCTTAGGTACTAGCATGGCTTTTAGTCTGCTACAAACACAGTGTCATTCTGAAGTCTGTATGGGAATAACCCCAGCTAGGCATACCACCATCAGGAGGAAGAATGTTCAGAAAGATCACCCCATTAGGACTATTTTTAAAGCAGCGCTCTTCAATCCCTGTGTGCAGGTTTTCCCTCCAGCCCAGTTCTGATACACAGTGGTCTAAGGCACTGCATCTCAGTGCTAGAGGCATCACTACAGACCCTGGTACGATCCCGGGTTGTATCACAACCGGCCGTCATCGGGAGTCCCATAGGGCGGCGCACAATTGGCCCAGCGTCGTCAGGGTTAGGGGAGGGTCTGGCCGGGTTAGGGGAGATTCTGGCCGGGTTAGGGGAGGGTCTGGCCGGGGTAGGGGAGGGTCTGGCCGGGTTAGGGGAGGGTCTGGCCGGGTTAGAGGAGGGTCTGGCCGGGTTAGGGGAGGGTCTGGCCGGGGTAGGGGAGGGTCTGGGCGGGGTAGGGGTGGGTCTGGCCGGGGTAGGCCGTCATTGTAAATAAGAATTTGTTCTTAACTGAAACTGCCTAGTTAAAGGTTAAATAAAAAATTTAAAAATCACGCTCCACGAGTCTGTAAACAAGTCCATGTCCCAGACCATCTGTTTTGTAGACCCAGCTATCCAAAATGAATGGAAAAGTTAAGCACCATATTATCTCCAGATTTGCAGTGGTTATCTTTTCTATAAATTTGAGGTTGAGGCATAGAGCTGGATCTACACAAACTGATGGGATGGGACTCATCTTGATATGAGACAACTTTTTAAAGACTGAAAACATCATTTTTGGAGTGAAATGTCCCTTTAAGTACACCGATAGTGTTGGCATATGTGAGGTCCTGAGTTTCATTCCCGTTTTTTACATGAATCTTATTTCATGCTGCACTGCACCTTGTACAGTACTCAGTGACCTTCACCAGAGAGACTCAATCTAAAGATCCCCCTCGGGACATTATTAAATTTAGCGTCAGTAAGTGGCTGATTACATAAACGTTTCACTATAATACGATTTTCAAAGTCGTTGTTATTACCCCTCTTTGTTTTCCCATCAGGCTTATCCAATTAGGATGCTCTGTTGCAGAAGTACACACAAATACTAACAATTTAGGATGCTCTGTTGCAGTGCTACACACAAATACTAACAATTTAGGATGCTCTGTTGCAGTGCTACACACAAATACTAACAAATGAGGATGCTCTGTTGCAGTACTACACACAAATACTAACAATTTAGGATGCTCTGTTGCAGTAGTACACACAAATACTATCAAATTAGGATGCTCTGTTGCAGTGCTACACACAAATACTAACAATTTAGGATGCTCTGTTGCAGTACTACACACAAATACTAACAATTTAGGATGCTCTGTTGCAGTAGTACACAAAAATACTAACAGCATTCAAGGGAAACTGTACAGTTTTTCATAAAACCTCTGTAAACTAACAGCTAGCGTATTACTAGTCACCACACTGCTACCATAAGGTACAAGCTGAATGGATGAAGGTAAAAACAGAATTTCAGAACAACACGGAAGAAAACGACCCGAAACGGAGTGAAATTATCTGAACTAAAAAAAAAAAAATGCTTGTTTTTGTTTTAATGTTGCAAAGCAGTGTCACCCTAATGGACACGACCCAGGTTAACTCTACGCCCTGATAGTCATTCCCATGTTGTGCCACTATTGAGAAGGAGAAGATCAACTCTCCTACTCTGTTCTTCTCCACAGGCAGTTGATCCTAGATGGCCAATGGGAAGAGGTCCTACAATTCATTCAGCCTTTAGAAGGCATGGACAAGTTTGACAAAAAGAGGTGAGAGAACCTTTTTTTAAATGCTTATTTAATGTTTTCCACCCAAATGTGGATCTTAACTCTTGCCAGACACACAGGTCACAGGTTAACTCTTCAGAGATTTGATTAGCCAGTCAAGAGTGAGGTGTCGAGACCGAGAGGTGACATTAGATGTTATCTTTGTACAGTCAACCCATTTTGTTTAATTACATATGAAGAAATGCAAATTTTCCATTTTCAATTTTGGCACATTGTTGTTTTTTATTACTGAATGTTATAAATGTGTCTTGTGATCTTCCCTGGCTTGTCCAGGTTCCGCTACATCGTCCTGAAGCAGAAATTTCTGGAGGCCCTGTGTGTAAATAACGCCATGTCAGCTGCTGACGACCCTCAGAATGTGAGCCAGTCTATACCGCAAGCGTTGCATGTACTACTGTATTCAAATAGACATCCTGAGATACTGTTGAGCAAGATCCATTTCAAGTGTTTCCACAAGTCTCTGATCAACTGATAAGATGGCGTATGATTTCTGCCTCTGTTTTTATGATTCGGGTATAGCAAGCTAAAAACATCACCAAGGAAAACGTGACCCTTCCAGTGTCGTTTCGGAGTAATTTGGAAGTGAATTTCATGTTCAAGGAAAAAATAAAATAATAAGCACTTCCTAATTGATGAATTACATTTCAATGATCTTAAATTGGCGAAGTATTAGTGGGTTATACTATATCAATTTAGTGTGACTTTACTCAGTAAACGCCATTGAATTAATCTGCTCCCCCTTTCCTTATGCTGCCGACAGCTGGAGCTGTCCATGCAGGAAGCGGTCAGGTGTCTCCACAGCCTGGAGGTGTTCTGTCCCTCTAAAGAGGACTACAGTAAACTCTGCCTGCTCCTCACGCTGCCCTGCCTCACCCAACACGCTGAGTTCAAGGATTGGAACCCCAGCACGGCCCGGGTGCACTGCTTCGAGGAGGCCTGCGCCATGGTGGCTGAGTTCATCCCTGCCGACAGGAAGCTGAGCGAGGCCGGGTTCAGGGCCAGCGGCAACCGCCTCTTCCAGCTGCTCATCAAAGGAGTTTTGTACGAGTGCTGTGTGGAGTTCTGTCAGGTCGGTGTGGGTCAATCAAATGTATTTATAAAGTCACAAAGTGCTTTACGTTAACCAGGGCCCCGACGACCTAAGCAGAAGCACAGTGGCCAGTTAAAACTCCCTAGAAGGTAGTAACCTAGAGAGGAATCCAGGCTCAGTAAATATGGCCAATGTGTTGGCTGGAGGTGAATGAGGCCAGTTCTCTAACCTTGTTTCAGAATGGCAAGTGCTTTGAGAAAGGTTGAAAATGTCCCTTTGAAACACCATTGTTCTCCATTTCCGAAACTCTACAGAAGTCCCAAGGATGAGGCACTCCACCACGTACATAATGGTAGGGGAGCTTCACAGTAGATCCGTCTACATTATCCTTGCTGATCTGAAAACACAGGATAGGTGAAGTTAATATAGAAATATGACTAGCAGGAGTTGTCTCTTGCCTAGGTAATACCAGTTCAGATGGAGACAACAAGAGAGCCATTATTAAACGTATCTATACTATTCTCTTCCAGAGCAAAGCCACGGGGGAGGAGATCACGGAGGACGAGGTGCTCTTGGACGTGGACATGTTGTGTGGCAATGGCTGCGACGAACTCGACCTCTCCCTGCTCTCGTGGCTCCAGAACCTCTCGCCAGGCGCCTTCTCCTGCGCCTTTCAGCAGAAGACCCTGGCCATCCACGTGGATCGCCTGGTCAAGCCCACCAAAGCCGGCCACGCCGACCTGCTCACCCCCCTCATCAGCCGGCTTTCCCCCTGTCCCTCCTCGCCCCTGCAGAGGCCCCAGTCGGCAGACACCTACATGTCTCGGTCCCTGAACCCGGTGCTGGACGGGCTGTCCCATGGCCTGGCGGCCCAGGCCCAGAACAAGAGGGGCACGGAGGGCAGCGTGAGACCGGCGCTCAGCCAAAGCATGGTGGAGAATAACGTGCACCAGCTGGACGACGACTCACCAGAAAGGTACAGCACTAGGCCCTTCAGGGTTAATTAAGATGTATTGAAATGGGTAGGTACGGCATGACAATAGGCTTATTGTAAACAATATACACTCCTTACCAGGATTCACAATGAACCCCAAGTCCATTCAGGTCCAATCCCCTTTCCTCACCCCTGAACCTTTCCTCACCCCTGAACCTTTCCTCACCCCTGAACACGTGGAACACATGTTTATTCTGTTCTAGATCCACGTGGAGACATTAAGCATTGCTGTGTGTGTATGCTGTTAAAAAAAAAATTAAGTATTATTTTTTTTTATTTAACTAGGAAAGCCAGTTAAGAACAAAATTCTTATATACAGTGACGACCTACCCCGGCCAAACCCTCCCCTAACCCGGACGACGCTGGGCCAATTGTGCGCCGTCCTATGGGACTCCCGATCACGGCCCTATAGTGATACAGCCCTGGATCGAACCAGGGTCTGTAGTGACGCTTCTATCACTGAGATGCAGTGCTTTAGACCGCTTCGCCGTCCGTTTGGCATCGTGTCACGTCCGTTTGGCATCGTGTCACGTCCGTTTGGCATCGTGTCGCGTCCGTTTGGCATCGTGTCGCGTCCGTCTGGCATCGCGTCACGTCCGTCTGGCATCGCGTCACGTCCGTCTGGCATCGCGTCACGTACGTTTGGCATCGTGTCGCGTCCGTCTGGCATCGTGTCGCGTCCGTTTGGCATCGTGTCACGTCCGTTTGGCATCGTGTCGCGTCCGTTTGGCATCGTGTCGCGTCCGTCTGGCATCGCGTCACGTCCGTCTGGCATCGCGTCACGTACGTTTGGCATCGTGTCGCGTCCGTCTGGCATCGTGTCGCGTCCGTTTGGCATCGTGTCACGTCCGTTTGGCATCGTGTCACGTCCGTCTGGCATCGTGTCACGTCCGTCTGGCATCGTGTCACGTCCGTTTGGCATCGTGTCACGTCCGTTTGGCATCGTGTCACGTCCGTCTGGCATCGTGTCACGTCCGTCTGGCATCGTGTCACGTCCGTTTGGCATCGTGTCACGTCCGTCTGGCATCGTGTCGCGTCCGTCTGGCATCGTGTCGCGTCCGTTTGGCATCGTGTCACGTCCGTTTGGCATCGTGTCACGTCCGTTTGGCATCGTGTCACGTCCGTCTGGCATCGTGTCGCGTCCGTCTGGCATCGCGTCGCGTACGTTTGGCATCGTGTCACGTCCGTCTGGCATCGTGTCGCGTCCGTCTGGCATCGCATCGCGTCCGTTTGGCATCGTGTCGCATCCGTCTGGCATCGCATCGCGTACGTTTGGCATCGTGTCACGTACTGGTTCACTGACAAGCTGACTGTGGTCTCTAAGGCCACTGTGAAATGAAGTACGAAAACATTAGTCAAAAGAAAATCACATGCGCAAATCGACCATCAGGTCCTACCTACACTTGTGTAGATGTAACAGTAGAACTTTATGGCGTCCCCTCGCCCCGACCCGGGCGCGAACCAGGGACCCTCTGCACACATCAACAACAGTCACCCACGAAGCGTCGTTACCCATCGCTCCACAAAAGCCGCGGCCCTTGCAGAGCAAGGGGAACCACTACGTCAGGGTCTCAAAGCGAGTGACGTCACCGATTGAAATGTTATTAGCGCGCAGCACCGCTAACTAGCTAGCCATTTCACATCTGTTACACTCACCCCCCTTTCGACCTCCTCCTTTTCCGCAGCAACCAGTGATCCGGGTCAACAGCATCAATGTAACAGTATAACTTTATGGCGTCCCCTCGCCCCGACCCGGGCGCGGCCTTTGTGGAGCGATGGGTAACGATGCTTCGTGGGCGACCGTTGTTGATGTGTGTAGAGGGTCCCTGGTTCGCGCCCGTGTCGGGGCGAGGGGACGGTTTAAAGTTAAACTGTTAGTTATACTGTTACATTGATGCTGTTGACCCGGATCACTGGTTGCTGCGAAAAAGCGAGTGACGTCACCGATTGAAATGCTATTAGCGCGCAGCACCGCTAACTAACTAGCCATTTCACATCCGTTACATAGATCTGAAAGGAATGAATAGATGGGTATTTTCCTACACGCTCTGTTGTATTTGCGGTCTGTACCGGTCGACTGTGCTGTAGCCAAACGATGATGATGATGGTGGTCTATACGCAATATGGTACTAGACCTGCCACCACCTCCCTAGGGTGTAGGGGCTGATTTGGGATTGGTTGAAAGTGTGCTTGTTTTGCAGTTTATGCCATTTTTGGAGACGACACTGTACATCTGTTCCTGCCAAGCCTATAGTCATGTGGATATTTTGTCCCTGTGTCAACAGGATTGTCCCACCGGTTCTGGTTCTGGCCTCCAGTGGACCAAATGTCATGCGTACCCCTCTGGCCCCCGGGACGGACGGTGGGCCGCCAAATGAAAAAGAGGTAATTTCACCCCGTTGTATCACGCAAGGCATTTCCTGTGATGATAAGGTTTAGCGAGACCAGCGCATATAACTGTAAATGCCCACCACTAACATTTCTGTGCATTTCTGTAATTTCCTGCAAACATTTGAAAGATTGCACCCCCATCTGGCCATTCAGAAAAAAACATTAGGACATACATTATAAAAGGGAATACATATTGTGATCTCTGTCTGTCTGTCTGTTTCTCTCTTTGTTTCTGTCTGTCTCTCTCTGTTTCTCTGTCTGTCTGTCTGTCTCTTTGTTTCTGTCTGTCTCTCTGTTTCTCTGCCTCTCTCTGTTTCTGTATGTCTCTCTGTTTCTGTCTCTTGCTCTCTGTTTCTGTCTGTCTCTCTCTCTCTCTGTTTGTCTGTCTCTCTCTGTTTCTGTCTGTCTCTCTCTGTTTCTGTTTGTCTGTCTCTCTCTGTCTGTGTCTCTGTTTCTCTGTCTGTCTCTGTGTGTCTCTCTCATATGGTCTCTCTCTCTCTCATGGTATCCCCCATCTCCTCACCCACTGACTATAGTTACCCATAAATCCACCTCAACGACCTCGTCCACGGGGGAGTCGACCCCACAGACACCCTGTCACCTGACGAGGGAGTCTATGAGCTACTGCCAACCGTGGGTGCCTCATCTGCTGTGGGGGCCATTATTTGATGAGACAGGTCACGGACAGCGGTGTACAATCTGCTTTGATGGCTGGTCTTGACACAGCCAGCCTGCTAGCACACTCATTGCTCATTTTAATATATCGCTAAAGCTCAGCAGCTTTAGATTGGGTTTTTCTGTGCATGCATAGAGTCACATTAGAGAGATGAAGAGTTGGCCCATTGTGTGTTTGACGGGGATCCTTGGTAACTTTTTATTTTAATGTGGATTAGCTTTGAGGCCTTGAAATTGTAGAGAGGGCTGTACAGTAGTTTGCAGCGTGTTTTGGAAGTAACCTCATGACCTGACATAATGGTGTGTTTCGGTCTTTGTGTACTATATCCGTCTATCTTTCTAAATGCGTGTGTGTCTTCCTCAACAGCATGGCAGTGAGCAGGTCCAAGAGTACTACAGGCAGAAGAAGCGTGTTCAGCAGCACTTGGAGCAGAAGCAGCAGCAGAGACAGCTGTACCAGCAGATGCTGCTGGAGGGAGGGGTTCACACACAGGAGGGGCCAGATGCCCAGCATAACCTCACTGAGAAGTTCCTCAACAGGTTAGAGACAACACACACACACACCTGGAGAGAGCACAACCTCACTGAGAAGTTTCTACATCTTATGGTCCACTTATTAGATTGTCGTTCATTTATGTTTTCCAAAAAAGTTGTCTGACAGTGTTTAAATGTATTCAAATCTAATTAAATTGGTCGCGTACAAAGATTTGCAGATGTTTAATCCCAGTCTCTACAGGAGGCATTTTACCTCTTGGTAGGGCGAATTTGTTCTTAATTGACTTTCCTAGTTAAATAAAGGTTAAATACGTTTTTAAAAATTGCCGGTGGAGCGAAATGCTTATGTTTCTAGCTCCAACAGTGCAATAATACTAGTCATGGCCCATCCTATATAACTAATGCTGTACACACCTTTTCTATTCATATACTGTCCATAGTATCTATACACACTATTTATATATACTCAGTGGCCAGTTTATTAGGTACACCCATCTAGCACCGGGTTGGACCCCCTTTGCCTTCAGAACAGCCTGAATTCTTCAGGGCATGAAAATGTTGCTTAATTGGTATCAAGGTACCTAACGTGCCAGGAAAACATTCCCCACACCATTACACCTCCGCCACGAGCCTGTACCGTTGACACCAGGCACCATTACACCACCTCCGCCACAAGCCTGTACTGTTGACACCAGCAGCATGGGGCCATGGACTCATGCTGCTTACGCCGAATCCTGACTCTGCCATCAGCATGACGCAACAGGAACTGGGATTCGTCAGGACAGGCAATGTTTTTCCACTCTACAATTGTCTAGTGTTGGTGGTCGCGTGCCCACTGGAGTCGTGTGGTCGTCTGTTCCAATAACCCATCCGTGACAAAGGTTGACGAGTTGTGCGTTCCAAGATTCCGTTCTGCACACCACTGTTGTACTGCGCTGTTATTTGCCTGTTAGCTTGAACCGTTCTTGCCATTCTCCTTCGACCTCTCTTATCAACAAGCTGTTTTCACCCACAGGACTGCCGCTGACTGGATGTTTTCTAATTTGTCACACCATTCTTGGCAAACCCTAAATACTGTCATTCGTGAAAAGCCCATGAGGCCGAGCGTTTCTGAGATACTTGAACTTGCGCGCCTGGCACCGATCTTACCACGCTCAAAGTCACTTGTTTTGCCCATTCTAACGCTCAATGGAACAGTAACTGAATGCCTTAATGCCTGTCTGCCTGCTTTATATAGCAAGCTACAGTCACGTGCCTCACTGTCTGTAGGAGCAAACCATGTTCCTAATAAATTGTCAAGTGGTAAACACTCTTAACAGCTAGTCAGGCAGCCTAGTGGTTAAGAGCGCTGGGCCAGTAACTGACAGAGCGCTGGGCCAGTAACTGAAAGAGCGCTGGGCCAGTAACTGAAAGAGCGCTGGGTCAGTAACTGAAAGGTCACTGGTTCAAATCCCTGAGCCGACTAGGTGAAAAATCTGATGTGCCCTTGAGCAAGGCACTTAACCCTAATTGCTCCTCAATGTCGCTCTGGATAAGATCGTCTGCTAAATGACTAAAATATAAATTAATAATAAGTCAAATATAAATACATTTAAGAAATTTCAGAACGAGCAATATCCAAAATAGATTTATTTTAATCCATTTTAGAATAAGGCTGTAACGTAACAAAATGTGGAAAAAGTCAAGGGGTCTGAATACTTTCCGAATGCACTAATAGTTTGATGAAAATGTTTATATGCTTTGCAAGAAGAACGATTTCCACAGCGAACATGTTATTTGTTTTGAAAGCATATTTGAGTTAAAAAATTATTTGGTCTGTAACCTATTTTTTCAATTTTATTATTGTTGTCATTGAGTCTAAAATTAAAACTATCATGTTGATTTCATTGACTGTCCTGACCTTTTGATCCATAGCTCCATTTATGAATTTGAATTCTCCAGCAACAGATTGTTGTGGCTTCAAAAATGATTCCGGCTACAATTTACAATTTATTTATATTACATATTGTGATATCAATTAAATAATGTTCGCATGAATACAATTGCGTTGTTACCACACTGCTTAGTAGCTATTAAGTAGTAGATTCCCAAACAGCCAACAGTAATACAATACAGTCATTAAGCTTGAATTGTGTAGTAATACGAATAAGAAATATTTGTTAACCTGTAGGCGTGTCCCAAAACTCTGCTGATCTCTACTCAAATTACAACATCATCACTACTAACTGACCACTCATGTAGTAAATAAAACAAAACATGTATTATTGAGTAAACATGAGGTCATGATGAATAGTAAAATAAAAAATCATAAGCTTGTGGCTATATACTGCCATCTGGTGGTGACTAGAAACAATTGCATAACAGGAACTATTACAAACCTGACAGAGCTTGAGAGGATATTTTTTTATTTCACCTTTATTTAACCAGATAGGCTAGTTGAGAACAAGTTCTCATTTACAACTGCGACCTGGCCAAGATGATAAAGCGAAGCAGTTCGACACATACAACAACACAGAGTTAACACATGGAATAAACAAACATACAATCAATAATACAGTAGGAAAATCTATATACAGCATGTGCAAATGAGGTAGGATTAGAGAGGTAAGGCAATAAATAGGCTATGGTGGCGAAGTAATTACAATATAGCAATTAAACACTGGAATGGTAGGATATGCAGAAGATGATGAATGTGCAATTAGAGATACTGGGATGCAAAGGAGCAAGATAGATAAATAAATACAGTATGGGGATGAGGTAGATTGGATGGGCTATTTACAGATGAGCTATGTGCAGTGATCTGTGAGCTGCTCTGCCAGCTGGTGCTTAAAGCTAGTGAGGGAGGTAAGAGTCTCCAGCTTTAGTGATTTTTGCAGTTCGTTCCAGTCACTGGCAGCACAGAACTGTAAGGAGAGGCGGCCAAAGGAAGAATTGGCTTTGGGGGTGACCAGTGAGATATACCTGCTGGAGCGTGTGCTACTGGTGGGTGCTGCTATGGTGACCAGTGAGCTGAGATAAGGTGGAGCTTTACCTAGCAGAGACTTGTAGATGACCTGTAGCCAGTGGGTTTGGCGACGAGTATGAAGCGAGGGCCAGCTAACGAGATCATACAGGTCGCAGTGGTGGGTAGTATATGGGGCTTTGGTGACAAAATGGATGGTACTGTGATGGACTGCATCCAATTTGTTGAGTAGAGTGTTGGAGGTTATTTTGTAAATGACATCGCCGAAGTCGAGGATCGGTAGGATGGTCAGTTTTACGAGGGTATGTTTGGCAGCATGAGTGAAGGATGCTTTGTTGCGATATAGGAAGCCGATTCTATATTTAATTTTGGATTGAAAATGTTTAATGTGAGTCTAGAAGGAGAGTTTACAGTCTAACCAGACACCTAGGTATTTGTAGTTGTCCACATATTCTAAGTCAGAACCGTCCAGAGTAGTGATGGTGGACGGGCGGGCGGGCAGGTGCAGGCAGCGATCGGTTGAAGAGCATGCATTTAGTTTTACTTGTATTTAAGAGCAGTTGGAGGCGACGGAAGAAGAGTTGTATGGCATTGAAGCTTGTTTGGAGGTTAGTTAACACAGTGTCCAAAGAAGGGCCAGAGGTATACAGAATGGTGTCGTCTGCGTAGAGGTGGATCATAGAGTCACCAGTAGCAAGAGCAAAATCATTGATGTATACAGAGAAGTAGCCTACCTATACATCTGCAGAGAACAATGGGAGAAACTACCAAAATACAGGTGTGACAAGCTTGTAGCAAGAAGACTTGAGGCTGTAATCGCTGCCAACAAGTAAAAGGTCTGAAAACTTATGTCAATATGATATTTCAGTTGTTGTTTTTTCAAAAAGGACAACCTGTTTTTGCTTTGTCATTATGGGGTATTGTGTTTTAGATGAGGGAAAAAAAATACAAAATAATCAATTTTAGAATAAGGCTATAACATAACAAAATGTATACACACATATATATATATACACAGTGCATTCTGAAAGTATTCAGACCACTGAATGGTACATCCTTGGGAGCAATTTCCAAACGTCTGAAGGTACCACGTTTATCTGTACAAACAATAGTACGCAAGTATAAACACCATGGGACCACGCAGCCGTCATACCGCTCAGGAAGGAGACTCGTTCTGTCTCCTAGAGATGAACGTACTTTGGTGCGAAAAGTGCAAATCAATCCCAGAACAACAGCAAAGGACCTTGTGAAGATGCTGGAGGAAAAAGGTACAAATGTATCTATATCCACAGTAAAACGAGTCCTATATCGACATAACCTGAAAGGCCGCTCAGCAAGGAAGAAGCCACTGCTCCAAAACCGCCATTAAAAAGCCAGACTACGGTTTGCAACTGCACATGGGGACAAAGATTGTACGTTTTGGATAAATGTCCTCTGGCCTGATTAAACAAAAATATAACTGTTTGTCCATAATGACCATCGTTATGTTTGGAGGAAAAAGGGGGATGCTTGCAAGCCGAAGAACACCATCCCAACTGTGAAGCACGGGGGTGGCAGCATCATGTTGTGGGGGTGCTTTGCTGCAGGAGGGACTGGTGCACTTCACAAAATAGATGGCATCATGAGGAAAGAAAATTGTGGATATATTGAAGCAACATCTCAAGACATCAGTCAGGAAGTTAAAGCTTGGTCACAAATGGGTCTTCCAAATGGACAATGACCCCAAGCATACTTCCAAAGTTGTGGCAAAATGGCTTAAGGACAACAAAGTCAAGGTATTGGAGTGGCCATCACAAAGCCCTGACCTCAATCCTATAGAAAATTGGTGGGCAGAACTGAAAAAGCGTGTGCGAGCAAGGAGGCCTGTAAACCTGACTCAGTTACACCAGCTCTGTCAGGAGGAATGGGCCAAAATTCACCCAACTTATTGTGGGAAGCTTGTGGAAGTCTACCCAAAACATTTGACCCAAGTTAAACAATTTAAAGGCAATGCTACCAAATACTAATTGAGTGTATGTAAACTTCTGACCCACTGGGAATGTGATGAAAGAAATAAAAGCTAAAAAAATAATTCTCTCCACTATTAGTCTGGCATTTCACATTCTTAAAATAAAGTGGTGATCCTAAGTGACCTAAAACAGGGAATTTTTACTAGGATTAAATGTCAGGAATTGTGAAAAAGTTTAAATGTATTTGGCTAAGGTATATGTAAACTTCCAACTTCAACTGTATATATAGATCTCTATCTATCCGGACTCTGACATTGCTCGTTCTGATATTGTATTAATACATTTTTATTTTTACTGTTTTGGTTATTATAAAAAATTACCAGTGTTCAATGACTATGTAAATAGGGCAGCAGTCTCTAAAGTGCAGAGTTGAGTAACCGGGTGGTAGCCGGCTAGTAATGGCTATTTAACAGTCTGATGGCCTTGAGATAGAAGCTGTTTTTCAGTCTCGGTCCTAAGCTTTGATACACCTGTACTGACTTCCTTGATGATCTTTTTGGCCTGTGATAGAATAATTCCATATTTACATGATATGTTGGATATTTAACATTTATTTACTTAATCCAACAGTAAGATATTTCTGTCCTGCTAATGCTGTGTTTTATGGTCTCCACTCTAGCACCCTGCAGCCAGTCTGGGTGTCGAGGACATGGGTTTTTACTAGAGATAGCTTGAAGCTGACACTTGATTGACGTCTCGGCAGTGAAAACCCAAACAGCCACATTCTAGTCTCATTAGTGGTGCATGTGAGACATATGTCTCCGGTCTAACTGGGCCTGCATGCTATAGATGAGATAGAGATCGCCTCAATGGTTCTTAGACATCCTGGCATCTGGGAGACCGCACCAGAGGCAGATGACCAGAGGATGAACCCAAACTGGCTTATGGTGCCCCCCCAATCTATATGAGAGGGGTGGAACCAAGCATTATGGGTATTAGCTATATAAACTGTGCATTGTCTGTAAAGGGTAGGCTCTCAGCCTAACAGTCAGTCAAGACTGTTGAGTTGACTGGTTTCATTATTGCAATAATTATTCGATATTAAATAAAGATGATTGTTTGAAGAAATGACCAAGTCTCTCTCAGTACTGAATTTCCACGGCAGGCCTTCCTGTAACACTGGGTGCTGTAAGTGTCCTGGAGGGCAGGGTGATTCATTGGGCAGACTGCACCACCCTCTGGAGAGTCCTGTGGTTGCGGGCGGTGTAGGTGCCGTACCAGGCGGTGATACAGCCCAACAGAATGCTATCGATGGTGCCTTTGTAGAAGTTTGTGAGGGACTTAGGGGCCAAGCCGAATTTCATCAGCCTCCTGATATTGAAGAGGCGCTGTTGCTCCTGTAGCACACTGTCAGTGTGGAGGGACCATTTCAGGTCATCGGTGATGTGTATGCTGAGGAACTTTTAAGCTTTTGACCCGACCATGTCGCTGGGGGCTCTCTGCTGTCTTCTGTAGTCCACGATCAGCTCCTTTGTTTTGTTGAGGGAGAGGTTATTTTCCTGGCACCACTCTGCCAGGGCTCTCACTTCCTCCCTGTAGACTGTTTCATTGTTGTTGGTAATCAAGCCTACCACTGTTGTGTCGTCAGCAAACTTGATCATTGAGTTGGAGACGTGCTTAGCCAAGCAGTCATGGGTGAACAGAGAGTACAGGAGGGGGCTGAGCACGCACCCCTGTGTGGCCCGTGTTGAGGACCAGCGTGGCAGAGGTGGTGTTGCCTACCTTAACTACCTGGAGTTGGCCTGTAAGGAAGTCTAGGACCCAGTTGCACAGGGAGGGGTTCAGACCTAGGGCTCTGAGCTTAGTGATGAGCTTGGAGGGCACTATGGTGTTGAAGACTGAGCTGTAGTCGATGAACAGCATTCTCACTCTGTCCAGGTGGAATAGGGCAGTGTACAGTGCAATGGCGACAGTTTCAAACGAGAGTTTCTATTAGACAAATTCAGATATGTTTATCCCCGTTTTTGTTCCGTTTGCTTCCGTGTAAGAAATGCTTTTCAACAGAATCGGCGGATGAATACACCCCTGATCACACGCAAACAGTTCACTTTCATAGCAGCCACATACAAACAACATGATCATTTTGCTCATTGCATAATTCCTTCTCGCATCTACACGCTCTCCTCCTCTCACCTTGCTTGTGGACTTTTGTGCACAATACAACAGCTGTCAGTGACCTTGTGATAAAACCTTTCCAAGCTAAACCTTCATATCATAACCGCTACACACAGCCTACATCGTTTTCAACATATTAGCTAACATCATATAGTCAACATAGCTAATAGATCTAGCGCGTTAGTAAGCCCGCTACAATCATGCATTACAATGTACAAGCAGTTTAGCAGTTACACTGGAGGGCTTGCCCCGGTGGCAATAAATTAATAAAACCAAAAGCTTATGTTGACTTGGAAGAGTTCCAGTGTTGGATAGCCATAGCCAGCCAGCTAACATAGCATCCCTCTGTTTGAGTAGGAAAAACTAGCTAGCTGCATTTGCTAGCTAAGTGAAAGGGAAAAATTATATAACAAAATATAGCTTGCTCTCTCTCGCGTCTCCTTTTAAAGAAATGTATTTGTTCAAAACTATTGTCTTTCTCTTTGAATCAACAAAGTATTGAGATAAACTTTTGTTATTGACCAAATACTTATTTTCCACCATAATTTGCAAATAAATTCATTAAAAATCATACAATTTGATTTTCTGGATTTTTTTCTCTCATTTTGTCTGTCATAGTTGAAGTGTACCTATGATGAAAAGTACAGGCCTCTCTCATCTTTTTAAGTGGGAGAACTTGCACAATTGGTGGCTGACTAAATACTTTTTTGCCCCACTGTACATGTATTATTTGATTCTTGTTTGTTTTGCTTTGAGTTTTCTTTTTCTAGTGAAAAGATCTTAAAAAATACCGTGTTTCAGCCCTCCATCCCTTCATCTATTACATGTTTTATCCCTCCTTTAGTTTTCTATCTATCCATTATCTTTATCCCTCCAAGCATACATTATTTATTTAATCCATACATCCATTATTCTTCTCATTTTATTCGAAGATTCGTTTTTGACACGCTCAAAAATACATTTGCTCAATTACCACTGGTGTTATTTTTTTTTGGGGGGGGGGTGTTAGTCATCTAAATAGTAATTTATTTGTGTCACAGTAGTTCAATGAGCTTGTGTTTCAGTTAGTGTGGAATAATGTATAATCTCTCAGCTGCTTCATTGACTCCAATCGATGACGTGTGTGTGTGTGTGTGTGTGTGTGTGTGTGTGTGTGTGTGTGTGTGTGTGTGTGTGTGTGTGTGTGTGTGTGTGTGTGTGTAGGTCCATCCAGAAGCTGGAGGAGATGAATGTGGGAATGGACAATGTGGGAGAGGAGGGGGTCCAGTCTGTGAGCCAGCAGTGTAACGGGACCCCTGGACCCAACTCTAGTACCCAGACCCAAGAGACAGGCCATCTCAAGGACAAGCCGGGGGGGATCAGCAGCACCCCTCTCATGGCAGGGTCTCAGGGCATGCCCTCCTTCGACGAGTCCCCCGTCCAGAACACTCGGAGGTGAGAGGTCACGAAGAGGGCCAGACTAGAATCTGTGTTTTCCTAAAATGCTTCCTGTGGTTAAGGAATACTAGGATCCACCGGAACCCTCAAGGTTGTCCTTGTGGTGTGGAACGTTTGAGAACCACTGTTCTAAACAATATACAGACACTATTGTCCCCTTGTTTGGGAGGATTTGAAGTCAGTCCACTGGTACACAACAACATAAACTCTGTGTTTTGATTCCCTCAGTGATCAAAGAAACAGGGCCACTCTGCCTACGCTTCAGGATGATTCGGGCGGCTCCCCGATGCGCAACAATTCTCAGAAGGTAGGCTTCCAGTGGACTGAGAGTGGACTAACCCTGAGGGAACCTCCCCTCTGAACCTGGTTCCTCTCTCGGTATCTTCATCGTAGGGAGTTTTTTCACTCACTCCTACTGCCTGCTCTTTGGGGTGTAGTCCAGGTTACTGAGAATAACTTTGTGACAACTACTTAGAAAGTGCCTTCAGAAAGTGTTCACGGCCCTTGACCTTTTTCTACATCTTGTGTTACAGCAGTGAATTTCAAAGACACATTCAACCACAAATACCAGGGAGGTTTTCCAATGTTTTGCTAAGAAGGGTAGCTATTGATAGATAGTTTTTTTACCAAACATTTCAATATCCCTTTGAGCACGGTGAAGTTATTAATTACACTTTGGATGGAGAGGAAGGAAAACGCTCAAGAATTTCACTGAGGCCAATGGTGACTTTAAAACAGAGTTTCATGGCTGTGATAGGAGAAAACTGAGGAAGTCTGTACAGAATACAATATCCCAAAACACGCATCCTGTTTGCAACCAGGCACTACAGTAATACTGTAAAAAATGTGGCAAAGCGATTAACTTTTTTTTGTTTTTGTTTGGGGCAAATCCAAAACAAACACATTACTGAGTACCACTCCATATTTTCAAGCATAGTGGTGGCTGCATCATGTTATATGGATGCTTGTAATTGTTAAGAACTGGGGAGTTTTTCAGGATAAAAAAGTTAACTGAATGTTGTTAAACACAGGCAAATTCCTGAAGGAAAACCTGGTTCAATCTGCTTTCCACCAGACACTGGGAGATTAATTCACCTTTCAGCAGGACAATAACCTAAAACACAAGGCCAAATCCACACTGGAGTTGCTTACCAAGAATACAGTGAATGTTCCTGAGTGGCCGAGTTACAGTTTTGACATAAATCTGCTTGAAAATCTATGGCAAGACCTGAAAATGGTTGTCTAGCAATGATCAACAATCAGTTTGACAGAGGTTGAAGAATTTTGAAAATAATAATGGGCAAATGCTGTACAATCCAGGTGTGGAAAGCTCTTAGAGATTTACCCTGAAAGACTCACAGCTGTAATCTCTGTGAAAGTTGCTCCTACAAAGTATTGACTCAGGGGTGTGAATACTTATGTAAATTAGGTATTTCTGTATGTTCAATAAATTTGCTAAAATTCCTAAAAACATGGGGTATTGTGTGTAGATGGGTGAGAGAAAATAAATGTAATCCATTTTGAATTCAGGCTGTAACACAACAAAATGTGGTATGAATACTTTCTGAAGGCATTGTATAAAAAGGCTTTAAAAATCAATTTGATTCATAATGGATTGATGTGTGTTCAGATGGAGAAGTCCAAGGCCCAGTTTGTGGCAGTGAACAGTCTGGAGGACACGCAGGCGTTGCGCGCTGTGGCCTTCCACCCCACGGGGGCGCTGTACGCCGTGGGCTCCAACTCCAAAACCCTGCGCGTCTGTGCTTACCCAGACACCCTCAACACAAGGTAACGAACTACCTGTACTCAGACCGGTCCCAAAACTAACAAAGTTCCTACCCCAAGTGGCCACAAACCCCCTGGTCCTGTGCAGGTGTTTGGTCCAGCCTAGTGTTGATATGCCTGATTCACAGATTTGGTGTATTAGTGCTGGGCTGGAACAAATGCCTGCTACTTACTGTTTCTCTCAAAGACCAACGGTGTTCTGGAAAGAACCAGGTTTTAAGCAATACAGATGAAGCTTCCTGAAGCCCATTGGCTGTTTAATTGTTGTATGTTTTCTCCGTTGATTTGTCTCCCTCTAGTGGGTCAGGCCCAGTCAAGCAGCCGGTGGTGCGCTTCAGAAGGAACAAACACCACAAGGGTTCCATCTACTGCGTGGCCTGGAGTCACTGTGGACAACTGCTGGCCACCGGCTCCAATGATAAATATGTCAAAGTGCTGCCCTTCAACGCAGAAACCTGCAATGCCACAGGTATGTGTGTGTTATTTTTCATGTCTGCGTTTGTCATCCGTTTTTTATTTAACCTTTATTTAACTAGGCAAGTCAGTTAAGAACAAATTCTTATTTACAATGACGGCTTAGGAACAGTGGGTTAACTGCCTTGTTCAGGGGCAGAACGCCAGATTTTTACCTTGTCAGCTCAGAGATTCGATCTTGCAACCTTTTGATTACAAGTCCAACGCTCTAACCACTAGGCTACACTGCCTGCCGTTGTGACTGAGGGTGTGTGTGTGTGCAGGGCCCGACCTGGAGTTCAGTATGCATGACGGCACCATCAGAGACCTGGCGTTCATGGAGGGTCCTGAGAGTGGAGGATCCATCCTGATCAGCGCCGGAGCCGGAGACTGTAACATCTACACCACTGACTGCCAGAGAGGACAGGGGCTGCACGCTCTCAGTGGGCATACAGGTGTGTGTACAAACACAGTCCACTTGAACAAGCACTCAACTATTAACACTTAACCAGAGAGATTATAATGTAGTAATAATAATAATATCAGACTCTGATCAAATTCCAAATGCTTCATTTAGACAGGATCCAATATGACTGTATCCATGTGTCCTTCTCCCAGGCCACATCCTGTCTCTGTACACGTGGGGTGGCTGGATGATCGCCACGGGCTCCCAGGATAAGACTGTCCGCTTCTGGGACCTGAGAGTCCCCAGCTGTGTGAGGGTGGTGGGGACAGCCCTGCATGGCTCTGGTAGGGATTCTGCTAGTCCCTGTCAATGTGACTGGCACACCATCTACCTGGGCAAGACTGAGCCGAAGGCTGGAAAATATGTCTGTGTAATGATACAGTTTACCCACAAGGGGGCACTGATAGTATTGTCAGTGGACTTGCATTCACCATAGCCTTAGATGTAACAAATGACAACCAATGGGTTGAGTTCAACAGGGTGAAGGTGTTGAGCTTATAACGGAACTTGTCCAATAAGAACATACATTTGTGTTTCCTGTTGCAAAGCGTTTTGCTACGTCGTGCCCTACTGAACAGACCCTTGTTGTTTGTTCTCAGGCAGTGCAGTGGCCTCGGTAGCTGTTGACCCCAGCGCTCGTCTCTTGGCAACGGGACAAGAGGACTGCAGCTGCATGCTCTATGACATCAGAGGAGGCCGGATGGTGCAGACGTACCGCCCACACACCAGCGACGTGCGCTCCGTCCGTTTCTCTCCCGGGGCACACTATCTGCTCACGGGTTCCTACGACAACAAAGTCATCATCACTGACCTGCAAGGTACCGCCTGGTCCGCACACAAACCCAACAAGTTACCGCCTGGTCCACTCGCGCACACACAAACCCAACAAGGTACCGCCTGGTCCACTCGCGCACACACAAACCCAACAAGGTACCACCTGGTCCGCTCGCGCACACACAAACCCAACAAGGTACCACCTGGTCCGCTCGCGCACACACAAACCCAACAAGGTACCGCCTGGTCTGCTCGCACACACAAACCCAACAAGGTACCACCTGGTCCGCACGCACACACAAACCCAACAAGGTACCGTCTGGTACGTGCGCACACACAAACCCAACAAGGTACCGCCTGGCCCGCTCATACACAAACCCAACAATGTACCGCCTGGTCCGCGCGCACACGACACGGCAGCTTTCAAAGTGCTTCATATACTGTGTAACACAAAAGCTTCCTCTATTGTGAAGACCTGTTTGGTTTACTTGTAGTTTTTTTGTTGTTGTCTTGACTGCTTCGCTCATGTAGTCAGACGTTGACATCATCATCATCCTGACTGCCCCCTCCTCCCCCGATCTCTCCAGGGCTCTGTCCCTATTCTCCTGAAGTGTGCACTTTCCCACTCACTCTCGTGGATTTGACAAGGGTGCAAACTCCCTCTAGTCAATGCTAACACCAGGTGAATGCTTTCAAATAGATGACGGGGCATGTGTTAGTGCACACTTCAGGAGATTAGTGAAGAATCGTGATGTAGCCTTACAGTTAGTGTGGAGTCCACGTGCCTCATGGTTTGTTTGTGTGTGTGTGTGTTAATGAATCACCAGGTGACCTGACGAAGCAGCTTCCTCTGACGGTGGCGGCGGAGCACGAGGACAAGGTCATCCAGTGTAGGTGGCACACGCACGACCTCTCCTTCCTGTCCTCCTCCGCAGACAGAACAGTCAAACTCTGGGCC
The DNA here is from genome assembly GCF_016432855.1 of Salvelinus namaycush. NCBI lineage: Eukaryota > Metazoa > Chordata > Actinopteri > Salmoniformes > Salmonidae > Salvelinus > Salvelinus namaycush. The sequence goes on from NC_052315.1 coordinate 5,326,963, forward strand.
CAGTGTCCATGACACTGCTGGCTGGCACTGGAAACACTGGAAACCACAGCTCTTTAATCTGGTGTTACTGGGAACACTGGCCACCACAACGAGCACAACACACAATCCACATCCTTGGACAAACCTGCCCCTGTACCCCTCCGCAAGGCTCTTAGAGGTGTGTGTGTGTTACATGTAATGCTGTGTGTTTACAAAGGAGATCACTGCTGTGTCACTTATGGCTTTTAGCCTTTCTTTAGCATCTGTGCCTCTTGCTAACAGTAGAGCTATACAAAACCACCTTCATTTGACTGTAACGATACGGCGACATCTCTATAGTCCTGTTGAAAATAATATACTCATCAAATGCATGTTGGCATCAGTCTACACTCGCTTAAAGCACACCACAGTCCTTTCTGTTGTTTTCATATCGTCCAGTTTTTAGTTAGCTGTTCCGGATGCAGAATGACTTATGTAGTCCATTCAAACCACATTATGTGAATCATATGGTGCCTTGGGTAACAGTTTTTTTTACATTTTGAATGTGCGGTGTACATTTTCAGCTTCAAGATGGATGCAAGAAAGGAGGCCTTCATATCTAAAGCTTTATTTTGACATGTTCTTATTTAACAGCTTGTAAATGTTTTAGGATTAAAATAATCTTGACATAAATTGTTGTTGGTAGTACTCTGCCACTTATCAAAGATCTCAAACTTAGGAATACATGGCGTTCTTGAAGTATAAGATAATTATATCATATGTTGCTGGATGGCGGATTGTGTTTGGGATTTCATCTGCGTGTGGATTTTTGTAAATGAATTGTATAAATATTTAATGGGGTATCTTTTCTGTAATATTGTAACAATTGTTAATTACATTTTAATGAACAGTATTGCAGTTGGGCTGAAGCGGGGTGGGGGGGGGGGGGCAGTAGGGGGCGGGGCAGCGTAGCCTAGTGGTTAGAGCGTTGGACTAGTAACCGAAAGGTTGCAAGTTCGAATCCCCGAGCTGACAAATCTGTCGTTCTGCCGACTGAACAAGGCAGTTAACCCACTGTTCCTAGGCTGTCATTGAAAATAAGAATTTGTTCTTAACAGACTTGCCTAGTTAAATAAAGGTACAATAAAAAAAGCTTTCTTGGATGGTAAATGACAGACTGACTTTTTATGGTTGTTTTTGGACAGCAATTATGACTGATGAAAAAGCACTTGCCCATCTGTGAATGGGGAATATACGGAGCGATGTTAGAGCTATCGGAAATTAAATCCCGATACATTTTTTGGTGGCACTAATATCACTCCCATGGGAATACCTGTCAGCAAAGGCTCGGTTTTAACTGCACTTTGTAAAATGTGAAGCCTTTGCCTAAGGGTTTTATACACATGCATAGAAATACATATTAGTGGAAATTAACTTCGTAAAGTAAAGAGAGTATCAACACGGCACATTGGAGCACTTGGAGCTGTGTCAAAGTAGGACTGTATGTCAGTTTCCCTGCACAAGTAGTTCAAAAGGGTATAATAGTTAGTGATTTTTGGTGTACTTAAAATATCAATTAAAAGCAACTACGACATCAAAGTGTCTCTCTTGCATTGATTACAGTTCAGTCAGTTCGTCACTTGACATGTACACTGCCTCCAGAACGTATTCACACCCCTTGAATTTTTATTTTATTTATTACACATTTTGTTGTTACAGCCTGAATTTTAAATGGATGACATTTAGATGTGTTTTTCTCCACTGGCCTACACACAATACCCCCATAATGGCAAAGTGAAATGAATTTACAAATGATTTAAAAAGGAAAAGTTAAAATGTCTTGAGTCAAGTATTCAAGCCCTTTTGTTATGGCAAGTCTAAATAAGTTAAAAGGAGTAAACATGTGCCTAACAAGTCACATAGGTTGCATGGACTCACTCTGTGTGCAGTAATAGTGTTTAACATGATATTGAAATGACTACCTCATCTCTGTACCCCAACACATATAATTACCTGTAAGGTCCCTCAGTCGAGCAGTGAATTTCAACCACAAAGACCAGGGAGGTTTTCCAATGCCTTGCAAAGGACACCTATGGGTAGATGGGGAAATATTTTAAAAAAGCAGACATTGAATATCCCTTTGAACATGGTGAAGTTATTCATTATACTTTGGATGGTGTATCAATACACCCAGTCACTACTAAGATGCTGGTGTCCTTCCTAACTCAGTTGTATACAGAATCCTTTTTGAATTCAGTATGCAACGACTATAGTTTTTATTTATCTTTAAATATATATATATTTTTCTTCCCCTTTAATATTACATAGTATTTTGTGTAGATTATTGAGGATAAAAAGACAGACAAATCAACTTTAATCCCACTTTGTAATACAAAATGTGAAGAAATCCAAGGGGTCTGAATACTTTTGCAAGGCCCTGTATTTGTTAAAACAGCGTTCCATACCCCTCAACAATAGAGCTGTTAACAAGATAACCAAGCAAGAGACAATTACTAACACCATTTTTGTGATTACACACAATCTTGCTTGCGTTTGTGGCTCATTGGATTGCCAAATCTAGACCATCTCAGGGGCAGTTGCCACAGTCTGTCAAAGTTCTGTATAAAATACCACCACAAAATGTGGATCGATGGCTTGACGCCGGGTAAAATGGGCATGGAGGGAGTTGGTCCCTAAATTCCTCAATGGAAGTAACGTTTCAACCATCAGGTTTATTAATCTCCCATGTCAGAATTCAACAGCAGCCACCAATAGTATCAATAGGGACTGAATGGGAGTGGTTTACTAGTCCATATTGCACGTTCCCAGAATCATATGTGGTGAGCACAATCATATATTCAAGATTAGTAAAATGGTGACATGTAAAGCACGATCGATTCAATTCAATACCCCAATGAATTTACTTCTAACGTCTTTATCTATACGTGTTGTTCATTGATTGAAGGCTATTTGGAGAAGGAACACAGGAAGAACGATAGATATACTGTTGTTTAGAAATAATAGAATGCTCGATCGATAGCGTGACCATGAAAGACAAAATGGTTCTTAGATGTGATTTGCCCAAGAGATGGTACATCACACTTCATCGTAGGCTACTGTTGGTCTTGGGTATTCCAGGAAAAGCATGTTGAGTCTGTCAATAGTGTGTTGAATGGTAGAGATTCACAAAAAGTCATGTAATACAGCAATGGGCTATTGTAATACATGGGCTGTAATACATGGGCTATTGTAATACATGGGCTATTCCTACAGGTATCAACGGTCATGTTCACTGATTGTTGCAAAACATGATATACCTAGAACCAAATTTGTGACCCCCCACACACACACCATTTTATTTGTTTATTAATTCTTGTTGTTGGACATCAAATTCTGTAAAATCACCAGGATTTAGGAAATATTTTCCCCAAGTATTCCCACTGTAAATAAAAAGAGGCATATCATATCCCAACGTAGCCTAATCAAGGTTTGGAATGATTCTGTTTTTGTGAAATACTATATCTGTTTGGGATTCTTGCGGTCAATTTGCAGTGTACAAATGATTTATAACTGTGTTCCGGCCCCGACCATCCGCTCAAGGAAACATCAACCCATGGCTGAAAGTTATTGGTGTCTTTTCAAAAACGTGCAAAGTCTCTCTTCTTTGCAGTAAAGGTTGGTACGCGCCCCCACACCAGTAGAAATCCACTTTTTTGAGCTGACAGGTGATAACCAGAGGTTACCCACGATGTTGCACAATGATTTGTCAATAAATCATTGTTTTAGTCAAAGTATGATATATTTGGGCGTGACAAATCCGAACTGCCCACTTCATACAAATTCGTATCTTTTCCTATGATATGACATACTAATTATTTTCAGCCTACATTTAGTTTCAGGGTTGGCTTTTATTTGACTGTCACCACCAACCAGCATGGCATTGTTTATACATTTATTATAAGCTGCAAAGGTATTCCTCTTTGTGACTAAGATGAGTCAAACAGTCATGTGTCCACTTGGATTCCTGAGCCATGGAGCGAATTAAAATAGGGGGTGTCAATTTTTGTCCATTTTTTTTTCTCCAGAAGATTATCATAATCAATTGTATCATTTTTTTTTAATGTTCACTTATTTTTGGGCTAGTCTGTATTTAAACAAATATATGGCAATTTTATAAATGGTATACAGCAGTGGAGGCTCCTCAGAGGAGGACGGGGAGGACCATTCTCAGTGAATTTCATAAAAATAAAACAATACTAAATATATTCACGTCACCAAATAATTGATTAAAACACTATCTTGCAATAAAGATCTACAGTAGCCTCAACAGCACTCCGTAGGGTAGCACCATGGCATGGACAGCTAGCTTCCGTCCTCCTCTTGGTACATTGACTTCAATACAAAACCTAGGAGGCTCATGGTTCTCAACCCCTTCCACAGACTTAGTGATTGACAACTTCCGGAGGACATCCTCCAACCTATCAGAGGTCTTGCAGCATGAACTGGCATGTTGTCCACCCAATCAAAGGATCAGAGAATGAATCTTGTACTGAAAGGATAAGCTACAGCTAGGTAGCACTGCAGTGCATAAAATGCGGTGAGTAGTTGACTCAAAGAGAAAGACAATAGTTGAACAGTTTAACAAATTAATTTCTTAAAATGGAGGAGCGAGAGTATTTTTTTTTCAGTTTCACTTACTTAGCAAATGCAGCTGGCTAGTTTAGTTACTCAAACACCCGGCTCAAACAGAAGGATTCTATGTTAGCTAACTGGCTATGTCCAACACAACACGAACTCTTCCATGTCATAGTATAAGCTTTTGGTTTTATTAATTTATTGCTACCGGGGCCCGCCGGTCTAACTGCTTACTGACTATACACTAACGTTAATGCATGATTGTAGCGGGTTTAATAACACATTAGTTCGATTAGCTGTGTTGACTAGGGTGTTACTTTAGCTAATCCATATTAGCTAAAGTAACGTGTGTAGCGGTTATGACATGAAATGGCTTAGGTTTTTTCACCTGGTCACATACAGCTGATGTGTTAGTTCATTGAAGTCCACAAACGAAGGTAAAATGTGAGTACATAGGGAGCTAGAATGAATACAACATGGCTGCTATGGAAGTGAACTGTGTTTGTGCGTGATCAGTATATTCATTCTACCGATTCTGTTGAAAAACGTTTCTTAAACGGAAGCAAACGAAACAGATAAAAATACCTGAATTTGTCCAATAGAAACTCTCGTTTGCAACTGTTGGACTAATGATTACACCCTAGATACGCTAGATGCAGGCAAGAGTGTGCAAGACGGTATTGAATGTGTCACTGTCTGTCCATGTGTCACTGTCTGTCATCTCAAATCTTTCTCTCGACCTGTGTGCACCTATGTTATAGCAACCTCATAATGGGTATAGGGAAAATTTGAGTATCATGTAGTAGCCTAAACCTATCGATGGTACATTGAACTGGGTGAATGGAATATGAATGAGATTCATCCAACACGCTGTAAAGAAATAAGGCCATGCTCATGAGAAAAGTAAAGTGTCCTCCCTCATCATAAACGGCACCAACCGCCACTGGTATACAGTGTCTTCAGCAAGTATTCATACCCTTTGACTTATTCCACATTTTGTGTTACAGCCTGAATTCAAAATTGATTAAATATGTTTTTTTCCCTCAAACATTTACACACAATACCCCATAATGACAAAGTGAAAATGTTGCTAATTTATTGAAAATTAAATACAGATATCACAACCCTGAGTCAATACTTTGTTGTAATTGCTGCCAAAGGTGCTTCGACAGAGTCTTTCAGGGCAAATCTCTAAGAGCTTTCCACACCTGGATTGTGTAACGTTTGCCTATTACGCTTTTCAAAATTCTTCAACCTCTGTCAAACTGGTTGTTGATCATTGCTAGACAACCATTTTCAGGTCTAACTCAGCCACTCTCACTGTCTCCATGGTATGCAACTCCAGTGTAGATGTGGCCTTGTGTTTTAGGTTATTTTCCTGCTTAAAAGGTGAATTCATCTCCCAGTGTCTGGTGGAAAGCAGACAACCAAGATTTTCTCTAGGATTTTGCCTGTGCCTAACACTTTGTATTCAGGACAAAAGTTGATTGGTTTGCCATTTTTTTTGTAGTATTACTTTAGTGTCTTCTTGAAAACAGGATGCGTGTTTTGGAATATATCAATGCTGTGCTTCCTTTTCACTCTGCCAATTGTTATTGTGGAGTAACTACAAATGTTTTGATCCATCCTCAGTTTTCTCTATCACAGCCGTTAAACCCTGCAACTGTTTTAAAGTCACCATTGGCATCGAGGTGAAATCTCTGAGCAGTTTCCTTCCTCTCTGGCAACTGAGTTAGGAAGGACACCTATATCTTTGTACTGACTGGGTATATTGATACACCACCCAAAGTGTAATTAATAACTTAATGTTCAAAGGGATATTCAATGTCTGCTTTTTTTTTTTTAAACCAATCTACCAATACGTGCCCTTCTTTGTGAGGCATTGGAAAACCTCCCTGGTCTTTGTGGTTGAATCGGTGTTTGAAATTCACTGCTCGACTGAGGGACCCAGATATGTATGGGTTACAGAGATGAGGTAGTCATTCAAAAATCATGTTAAACTCTATTATTGCGCACAGAATGAGTCCATGCAACTTATTATGTGACTTGTTAAGCAACGCTTTACTCCTGAACGTATTTAGGCTTGACATAACAAAAGGGGTTGAATACTTGAATCAAGACATTAAAAAATAACATAATTCCACTTTGACATTATGGGGTATTGCGTGTAGGCCAGTGACAAGAATCAAAATGTTATCCGTTTTAAATTGTCTGTAACACAACAAAATTTGGAAGAAGTCAAGAGGTGTGAATACTTTCTGAAGGCACTAAGTGTTCAGCCCCTGTCTTTAGCTCAGCCTAAATTAGTTCAGGAGTTAAAAATAAATTTTAAAAAAATCACAATAAGTCAATGTAAATAATAGGGATTGATGTTTGAATAACCTCTCCTCTGTCCCCCATAAATACAACATCTGTAAGGTCCCTCAGTCAAGTATTGAATTTTAACCACAGATTCAACTACAAAGACCAGGGAGCTTTTCAAAAGCCTCAAAGAAAGGCAGTGATTGTTAGCTGGATAACAATAACAAATCAGACATTGAATAAGCATGGTCAAGATAATAATTATGCTGTGGATTATGTATTAAACCACCCAGACACATGAAAGAGAGTCATCCTGAACTGAGCTGCAGGACAGGAAGGAAACTGCTTAGGGATGTAACCATGGTGATAAAAAAAACAGCTAGAGAGTTCAATGGCTGTCAGAGACAACTGAGGATGGATCCAAAACATTGTAGTGACTTCACAATAATGACCTAAATGACAGAGTGAAAAGAACACAAATATCCAGAATAAAAAGATTGTATGCAACAAGTGTAGCGGATGTCTTAAATTACCAATAATGAGGACAGACAATCATTCACCAATCAGGATATTAACTTTATTAAAAATGTGTTATTGATAAAGCCATCAGTCACTGGCTTTATCAATAAGTGCATCGAGGACATCGTCCCCACAGTGACTGTACGCACATACACCAACCAGAAGCCATGGATTACCGGCAAGATTTGCACTGAGCTAAAGGGTAGAGCTGCCGCTTTCAAGGAGCAGGACTAACCCAGAAGCTTATAAGAAATCCCACTGCCCTCCGATGAACCATCAAACAGGCAAAGCGTCAATACAGAACTAAGATCGAATCGTACTACACCGGCTCACGTCGGATGTGGCAGGGCTTGCAAACTATTACAGACTACAAAGGGAAACACAGCCAAGAGATGACCAGTGACACAAGCCTACCAGACGAGCTAAACTACGTCTATGCTCGTTACTAGCCAAACGGCACTGAAACATGCATGAGAGCATCAGCTGTTCCGGACGACTGTGTGATCACACACTCAACAGTCAATGTGAATAAGACCTTTAAAAAGGTCAATATTCACAGGGCCAGACGGATTACCAGGACGTGTACTCCGAGCATGTGCTGACCAACTGGCAAGTGTCTTCACTGACATTTTCAACCTCTGTCTGTAATACCAACATGTTTCAAGCAGACCACCATAGTCCCTGTGCCCAAGAACACTAAGGTAACCTGCCTAAATGACTACCGACCCGTAGCACTCACGTCTGTAGCCATGAAATGCTTTGAAAGGCTGGTCATGGCTCACATCAACACCATTATCCCAGAAACCCTAGGCTCACTCCAATTTGCATACTGCATCAACAGATCCACAGATGATGCAATCTCTATTGCACTCCACACTGCCCTTTCCCACATGGACAAAAGGAACGCTTATGTGAGGATGCTATTCATTGACTACAGCTCAGCGATCAACACCATAGTGCCAACAAAGCTCATCACTAAGCTAAGGACCCTGGGACTAAACACCTCCCACTGCAACTGGATCCTGGACTTCATGACAGGCCGCCCCCAGGTGGCAAGGGTAGGTAACAACACATCCGCCACGCTGATCCTCAACATGGGGGCCCCTCAGGGGTGTGTGCTCAGTCCCCTCCTGTACTCCCTGTTCACTCATGACTGCACGGCCAGGCACGACTCCCAACACCATCAATACGTTTGCTGATGACAACAGTGGTAGGCCTGATCACTGACAATGATGAGACAGCCTATAGGGAGGTCGTCAGAGACCTGACCGTGTGATGCAAGGAAAACAACCTTTCCCTCAACGTGATCAGCCACGCTAGTCAGACTTCTCTCTGCTACTGCACGGCAAGCGGTACCGGCGCGCCAAGTCAAGGTCCAAAAGGCTTCTTAACAGCTAATCAAATGGCTACCCAGGCTATTTGCATTGCCCCCCCCCACACTCTTTTACGCTTCTGCTATTCTATGTTTATTATCTATACAGTCACTTTCTCTACCTACATGTACATATTACCGACTAACCGGTGCCCCCACACATTGACTCTGTACCGGTACCCCCTGTATATTACCTCGCTATTGTTATTTTACTGCTGTTCTGTAATTATTTCTTACTTTTATTTCTTACTTAACATTTTTCTTTAAACTGCATTGTTGGTTAAGGGCTTGTCAGTAAGCATTTCACTGTAAGGTCTACACCTGTTGTATTTGGCTCATGTGACAATTAAAATTAGATTTGATTTATTGAAAAAGTATTGAAAACAAGGGTGCCAATAATTTTTACCCCCATCTTTTAGAGATTTTGTTTTAACTAAATCTGTTTGAGCAATTGCATTAGTAGAAAATAAAGAGTAAAATTTTTTTAGCATGTAATATTCGTATGTTTTTGCTCACTTTATCAAGGGTGCCAATAATTTCAGACATGCCTGTATATCCCCACTGCTTCATTGATTGATATCCAGTTTCAGAAAATAAACTTTGAAAGTTTCTCATTTCACAGATTTTTAGGTTTATTATGCAATGAATTAGATTAATTTCTTACAAAATATGATTTTAACAAACAATCATGGTACATCAATTACTTCTTCTTACACAGGCACTTCAGTTAAATGTAGGTCATAGCTGCTGAATTGCTAATTTTTTTAACGAGTTACACTTTAATTTTAGTGAGCCCTAAAAATGGAATGATGAAATTGACAGGACAGTGTGGATTGTGGACACTGCAACAGCTGATTCAGAGTAACTTGTTGCTATGCATAAGCACCTCAAATCATCTGACCTACTCATTTGAATAATCATATGGCCTTCATCCCAACAGACATTATCCTCACGCCGTTTTGAGGAGCACAAATCACCAATAAAAAGCTTACAGTGGTCATGGTTGCGTGCTGTTTTTTTTTTAAACTCGTAAATCAAAGCTTTGGGAGTGTTAAGAGATTACTTAATGCATGTGAAACTGAGTTACCACAGACCAGAGAAAATCTAGACTTCTCTCAACTGGATGGGTTCAGACAAATTTGAGACTGACCAAGATTCTAAACAGTTTTGGGTCAGATTTTCCTCAGGTCACACTGCCAGACTGATAGAATCCAGTTAATAAGTTTAAATGAGTTTACATTTTTATCAGATGGTCTGTCTGCTAAAAGGTAGACTCAGCAATATGACATTATCATGCAGAACAGGATGACAACCAACTATTAGCTCGAGGCACGCCACACTTTTTAATGATTTCATATTGCTGAGTGTACCTTTTTAATACTTAAAAAAAAGGTGCACCTGCAGACTCCACATGGATTCAAAATCATTGGATTGGTGAAAGCACTGGCTGAAGGGAAAAGAATCGGGACACAGCCTATGAAAAGAAAGTGGTCCCTGAAATATCCTTCAAGAGAGACTGCTTCCCTTAAACCTCTTGGGCTTGAGGACCATTGGGTCACTCTTTGCCAGGACACTGGGCGGCATTCTGAAACCACCTCCTCTCCACCGCCTCCTTGCCCAGTTCCCAAAGTCGGCAAAGATGGCGGATGCCCGTCTTGGTGGTGATCATGAGGTAATCTTTGTTCTCCGGCTGCTGCACCACAGTGTGGCGGGCCACAACCAGGGACTGGCAGAAGCGACAGAGCACCAGCAGGTAGAGGGCGTCCCTCTCGGCTTCGTTGAGGGGAATAACACTCTCCCAGCCGGCTAGCACGTCTCGTCCCACATCCAGAGGTGTGGGGTTCTCGATCATCATGTACATGATGGTGATGGCCAGCTCGAACACGTAGTAGCCGCTGCTCATGTCCCCAAAGTCCAGGATGCCAGAGATTTTGTAGGAGGTTGAATCGTCTGGTTGCACCAAGATGTTGTGGTCATTGAAGTCCCCATGGTTGATGCCTACATAGAGACAAATGCACGTTTACTTGACATATCAAACATGCACGCGCAATAGTACCAGACGTCTGCTCAAATAGTAATTCAAATCGTTCAAATATTTTGAGCGTGTGTGAGTCTACCTAGAGTACCAAATGGGCGTGGTTTGCACTTTGGTGGCCTATTCCATTGCACTGAGTAAACTCAATAATGCCCAGTGAAAGTCTGAAAGAAAACCAATACTATTTGACCCCAGGTCTGATTTCACCGCTCAGTTATAAACCATTACATTTCTCCACCTGTATCAGTACCTGACCTGTCAATCATTACAACAGACTGGTTACATTGTTAAAATTAATGTCATATTCATTGTGGCATGCAATGGAAAACAAAAAAATGTGCCTCTTGATGAACTAGTCCACGCTATAGTCCTTCCCTGGTCCAGTCCGTTTACTTCCATTTGAACCAGGTCTATCAAAAGAGACAGAACAGCTGGTGAAGGGAGAGACTCACACTTGCGGAAGGAGCCGAGTTTGGGCTGAATACAAGTCTTGTATTGTTGGATGACTGACTTGACCACCGGCTGTACAGGATCCCCGTCCATTAGATGGAGGTATGGCTCCAGAAGAGGGATGTTGGACAGACTCCAGATGAACTTCTCCCTCTGTAGTACATGGAGTTGAGGATGCTCCATCTATGAAAACAGACTCATCAACCAGGAACTGAGTTAACTATTGTCGATCAGATTATTTTCAGATTTTTTTTTAAACATGCCGTTGTACAACTAGTAGCAATTATGTATTATGTTTTTTAATTAACACTGAAATTTGTTTGCCAATCAATCGTTACATATAAATCAAAAGTCCTTGAAATCATCTGATCACGCATAGCAGTGGGTGATAGAGCATGCAAGGAAATGGGGGTAAAATCATGACAGCATTTTGTTAGGTCGACATTTAGAGATGCGTTCAAAGCTCACATACATTGAAAGACTGAAACAATCCAGCATATAAAAAAATAAAAACTGTCTTCAGTATTACTCTATGTCCAATGCATATTTCAATCCATTGTGACCATTTCAAATTTACAGAACCCATTTTCTTGCTCTCTATATACAAGAAATGTATTCACTAACACAGAATAAGCATCAGCCTCCTAAAATAATATGTATTGTGATGGTTTTTCCAACAGCTTACAAAAACGCTGCTAATTTTGTTTGCCCTGCGCCAAACCTAACAAACATTAAAAAAAGATAACTTTACTGGCTTCATTCTTTACTTGAAATGGGAATATGATACTGAATGAATGATACCTTTTATGAGTGTCGCAGTGTTATGAAATGGTTTCATATCAATTCCTTTTGCATACCCCATTCAAGTAGTTCTGTCATGAAAAAAAGGGGTATTTTATTTCCTCATGAATGATACTGAATAAATATGATATAAAAAGGTTTTATGAATGATACTACAATACTCATAAAGGGGGTCATGCAGTGTTCCATTTGTAAAAATCGGGAGGTGGGAGCAAAAAAGTGACCTGGTGGTCTCTGAGGTACCGGAATGCATGTAATGCCATCTTTGCATTCGCGTCGTCGCACTTACAGACGTTGCACACACGGGGAACAATTTTAGTAGCCTAGGGTCTGAAAAAAATGTGGCCTTATATAAAAACATTTCATGCATCATTTTACATGAGTGGAGACTAGCAGAATCTTTTTTTAAACACTGCACAAATGATCGAAATGACAGGCTACTGAAACTGAGATCAATAAAAACGACCTTGTCCTGAATCCATCAATAGCCTAGGCCTGTGGAGAGACATATTGTACAGTACGCAGAGACAATTATAGTCCCAAAAAAGCTTTCCAGTTTCACTGACTCACCCATTTATGCACAGCTCACTCACCAGCGATGGCCTCTCTCGTACCAAAAGCCTCTCTTGTTTTACTTTATAAAACAATACTGTTCGCGCTATAGGCCTATTTGAAAGTTGATACAATATATGTCATATCCTACAGCTAACAGATTAGAGGTCTTCTCTTTTCAGCAAAAGCCATTTGCTTTCCAACCTGTGTTTGCCCACGATTGTATTTGAAATATTTCAAAAAGGCTTGTTTTGTCTGCACGCTGTTCACTGACAGACTGGCCGCACGTTCCCGACCGTAGGATATGAATTGTTTGGGCTACACACTGGACTACAGGTGCGCTCGGCTCTCTCACCACAGCAACGGCCACATATGGTTTGTGCAACATTGTAGCCTAAGGCCAGACATTGCAAACAGTGAAAATATTTTGACGTCACGGGACATCATTTAATGAAGGTGTAATGAATGTCTTGCCCTCTTCAAGTTAAAATGTTGCCAATCGAACTGTATGCACTTTAAATAAAAATATTTGCAAACATTAGCCTACTTGAACACACCTCAGGCAGACTAATTTAAGATAATCATACTTCCTGCAGGACTGCGTCCATCTTGGCGGCCATTTTGCCAGCTTCATACAGGATCTGTGGAGAGCAGGGCACTTTGGCGATGGTGGTCCCCGGTAAATAGGTCAGCAGTCTCACCAGGTACTTCTGCCTGCCAAAGCCACAGTCTACCGGAAGAAAAAAAAAAAAATTGTAATTGGAAGTGATCTGCAGCCCTCTGGGGGAAATTGGAATGTAAGCTCATCCTGTTTCACCACCTACTTGTCAACAAAGATCAAACTCTGCCAAGCATCTAGAGGCAATGTAGATAAAAATCAGCTCCGACTCCGTTACCTAACGTTAACCTAGCCAGAGGTAGTTAATACTCAGACTCAACATTAAAATGCAGTGCAACTGGTATGATTTCAGTTTGATCTCTTATTGAAGGTTTCCCTAGGTCTGATCCTCTAGTGCTGCAGTATTGAAGGTTTCCCCAAGTCTGATCCTCTAGTGCTGCAGTATTGAAGGTTTCCCCAAGTCTGATCCTCTAGTGCTGCAGTATTGAAGGTTTCCCCAGGTCTGATTCTCTAGTGCTGCAGTATTGAAGGTTTCCCCAGGTCTGATTCTCTAGTGCTGCAGTATTGAAGGTTTCCCCAGGTCTGATCCTCTAGTGCCACAGTATTGAAGGTTTCCCCAAGTCTGATCCTCTAGTGCTGCAGTATTGAAGGTTTCCCCAAGTCTGATCATCTAGTGCTGCAGTATTGAAGGTTTCCCCAGGTCTGATCCTCTAGTGCTGCAGTATTGAAGGTTTCCCCAGGTCTGATCCTCTAGTGCTGCAGTATTGAAGGTTTCCCCAGGTCTGATCCTCTAGTGCTGCAGTATTGAAGGTTTCCCCAGGTCTGATCCTCTAGTGCTGCAGTATTGAAGGTTTCCCCAGGTCTGATCCTCTAGTGCTGCAGTATTGAAGGTTTCCCCAAGTCTGATCCTCTAGTGCTGCAGTATTGAAGGTTTCCCCAAGTCTGATCCTCTAGTGCTGCAGTGTTGAAGGTTTCCCCAAGTCTGATCCTCTAGTGCTGCAGTATTGAAGGTTTCCCCAAGTCTGATCCTCTAGTGCTGCAGTATTGAAGGTTTCCCCAAGTCTGATCCTCTAGTGCTGCAGTGTTGAAGGTTTCCCCAAGTCTGATCCTCTAGTGCTGCAGTATTGAAGGTTTCCCCAGGTCTGATCCTCTAGTGCTGCAGTATTGAAGGTTTCCCCAGGTCTGATCCTCTAGTGCTGCAGTATTGAAGGTTTCCCCAAGTCTGATTCTCTAGTGCTGCAGTATTGAAGGTTTCCCCAAGTCTGATCCTCTAGTGCTGCAGTATTGAAGGTTTCCCCAAGTCTGATCCTCTAGTGCTGCAGTGTTGAAGGTTTCCCCAAGTCTGATCCTCTAGTGCTGCAGTATTGAAGGTTTCCCCAAGTCTGATCCTCTAGTGCTGCAGTATTGAAGGTTTCCCCAGGTCTGATTCTCTAGTGCTGCAGTATTGAAGGTTTCCCCAAGTCTGATCCTCTAGTGCTGCAGTATTGAAGGTTTCCCCAGGTCTGATCCTCTAGTGCTGCAGTATTGAAGGTTTCCCCAGGTCTGATTCTCTAGTGCTGCAGTATTGAAGGTTTCCCCAGGTCTGATTCTCTAGTGCTGCAGTATTGAAGGTTTCCCCAGGTCTGATCCTCTAGTGCTGCAGTATTGAAGGTTTCCCCAAGTCTGATCCTCTAGTGCTGCAGTATTGAAGGTTTCCCCAAGTCTGATCCTCTAGTGCTGCAGTATTGAAGGTTTCCCCAGGTCTGATTCTCTAGTGCTGCAGTATTGAAGGTTTCCCCAAGTCTGATCCTCTAGTGCCACAGTATTGAAGGTTTCCCCAAGTCTGATCCTCTAGTGCTGCAGTATTGAAGGTTTCCCCAAGTCTGATCCTCTAGTGCTGCAGTATTGAAGGTTTCCCCAAGTCTGATCCTCTAGTGCTGCAGTATTGAAGGTTTCCCCAGGTCTGATCCTCTAGTGCTGCAGTATTGAAGGTTTCCCCAAGTCTGATCCTCTAGTGCTGCAGTATTGAAGGTTTCCCCAAGTCTGATCCTCTAGTGCCACAGTATTGAAGGTTTCCCCAAGTCTGATCCTCTAGTGCCACAGTATTGAAGGTTTCCCCAAGTCTGATCCTCTAGTGCCACAGTATTGAAGGTTTCCCCAAGTCTGATCCTCTAGTGCTGCAGTATTGAAGGTTTCCCCAAGTCTGATCCTCTAGTGCTGCAGTATTGAAGGTTTCCCCAAGTCTGATCCTCTAGTGCTGCAGTATTGAAGGTTTCCCCAAGTCTGATCCTCTAGTGCTGCAGTATTGAAGGTTTCCCCAAGTCTGATCCTCTAGTGCTGCAGTATTGAAGGTTTCCCCAGGTCTGATCCTCTAGTGCTGCAGTATTGAAGGTTTCCCCAGGTCTGATCCTCTAGTGCTGCAGTATTGAAGGTTTCCCCAAGTCTGATCCTCTAGTGCTGCAGTATTGAAGGTTTCCCCAAGTCTGATCCTCTAGTGCTGCAGTATTGAAGGTTTCCCCAGGTCTGATCCTCTAGTGCCACAGTATTGAAGGTTTCCCCAGGTCTGATCCTCTAGTGCTGCAGTATTGAAGGTTTCCCCAAGTCTGATCCTCTAGTGCTGCAGTATTGAAGGTTTCCCCAAGTCTGATTCTCTAGTGCCGCAGTATTGAAGGTTTCCCCAAGTCTGATCCTCTAGTGCCACAGTATTGAAGGTTTCCCCAGGTCTGATTCTCTAGTGCTGCAGTATTGAAGGTTTCCCCAAGTCTGATCCTCTAGTGCTGCAGTATTGAAGGTTTCCCCAGGTCTGATCCTCTAGTGCTGCAGTATTGAAGGTTTCCCCAGGTCTGATCCTCTAGTGCTGCAGTATTGAAGGTTTCCCCAAGTCTGATCCTCTAGTGCTGCAGTATTGAAGGTTTCCCCAAGTCTGATCCTCTAGTGCTGCAGTATTGAAGGTTTCCCCAGGTCTGATTCTCTAGTGCTGCAGTATTGAAGGTTTCCCCAAGTCTGATCCTCTAGTGCTGCAGTATTGAAGGTTTCCCCAGGTCTGATCCTCTAGTGCTGCAGTATTGAAGGTTTCCCCAAGTCTGATCCTCTAGTGCTGCAGTATTGAAGGTTTCCCCAGGTCTGATTCTCTAGTGCTGCAGTATTGAAGGTTTCCCCAAGTCTGATCCTCTAGTGCTGCAGTATTGAAGGTTTCCCCAGGTCTGATCCTCTAGTGCTGCAGTATTGAAGGTTTCCCCAAGTCTGATCCTCTAGTGCTGCAGTATTGAAGGTTTCCCCAAGTCTGATCCTCTAGTGCTGCAGTATTGAAGGTTTCCCCAGGTCTGATCCTCTAGTGCTGCAGTATTGAAGGTTTCCCCAGGTCTGATCCTCTAGTGCTGCAGTATTGAAGGTTTCCCCAGGTCTGATCCTCTAGTGCTGCAGTATTGAAGGTTTCCCCAAGTCTGATCCTCTAGTGCTGCAGTATTGAAGGTTTCCCCAGGTCTGATCCTCTAGTGCTGCAGTATTGAAGGTTTCCCCAAGTCTGATCCTCTAGTGCTGCAGTATTGTTATTCATATTTCCAGAAACTGAATGTAACTTTTACACCAGGCGAAACAAACTCAATTGCTGGACGGCCAAGTGTCTGTATGCAAGTTTCACTCCTCCTTTATACTTGAAAGATCAATTAAGGTCACTGATTAGTTATGAACTGCCCTAACCTGGTTGTCTGGGTCTTAAATTGCACAAATTGACAGGATATAAAGCAGACACGATTACAAGCATCCTCATAACATGATGCAGCCACCACTATGCTTGAAAATATGGAGTGGTACTCAGTAATGTGTTGTATTTGCCACAAACATAACACTTTGAATTCAGGACAAAAAGTGAATTGTTCTGCCACATTTCTTGCAGTATTACTTTTGTTGCAAACAGGATGCATGTTTTGGAAAAATTGTATTCTCTACAGGCTTCCTTCTCACCCCTATGTCATTTAGGTTAGTATTGTGGAATAACTACAATGTTGATCCATCCTCAGTTTTCTCCTGTCACAGCCATTAAACTCAGTAACTGTTTTAAAGTCGGTATTGGCCTCATGGTGAAATCCCTGAGCGGTTTCCTTCCTCTCCGGCAACTGAGTTAGGAAGGACGCGTGCATCTTTGTAGTGACTGGGTCTATTGAGACACCCTGCAAAGTGTAAGTGTAATAATGGCACCATGCTCAAAGGGATGTGTAATGTCTAATTTAAAAATATAAAAAAAAATAGGTGCCCTTCTTTGCGAGGCATTGAAAAACCTCCCTGGTCTTTGTGTTTGAAATTCACTGCTCGACTATGGGACTTTAAACATCATTTTAATGTGTGGGGTACAGAGATGAGGTAGTCGTTTCAAAATCATGTTAAAAACTAATTGCACACAGAGTGAGTCCATGCAAACTACGTGACTTTAGGCACATTTTCACTCAACTTATTTTGCTTGTCATAACAAACGTGTTGAATATTTAAAATGACTCAAGAGATTTCAGCTTTTCATTAATTAGTAAACATTTCGGAAAACATTATTCTAATTTGATGGGGTATTGTGTGTTGGCTAGTGACAAAAAATATCAATGTAATCAATTTTAAATTCAGGCTGTAAAAATAAATTGTGGAAAAAGTCAAGGGGTGTGAATACATTTAGAATGCAATTTATACAGTAGCAGTCAAAAGTTTGAACACACCTACTCGTTCAAGGGTTTTTCTTTAGTTTTTACTCTTTTCAACATTTTAAAATAATAAAAGACATCAAAACTATTGTTGGAATCAGCTAAACTTTGAACATTGAGATATTAAATAAATGATAGGAAAGAAGCATAGAATCAGAGGAGTAAAAGAGACTGGGTTTTATGTCAGAAGTTAAGGGTTCTCTGATGAAAGACAGAAGGCTTTGGAATGTGTTGGGTGGACGAGAGGAGAGCAACGTGTTGATATAGGGAAGACAGATGGACACCTGTGGATTAGGTGAAGGAGGGGTTGAGGTCAGGAGGTGAGGACAGATTCCCTTGAGTAATAAGGGTTTGGTATCCTGTTACCCTTTTCCTGTTGAACCATAAGATGTAAGGATTGGAGAGGAGGAGTGTCTTAAGTGGGACATATATAATAACTGTGATGGTGAGAAATGTTTTGCTGACCTTTGGGAAGAATTAAACTTGGTTAAAGCTTCTCTAGCGTCCATGAGTTATTTACTCGGAAATATAAGAACCTAACAGATGGTGAGCTTGCCAGGAGTTCACCATGACTTGTAGTCAAAACAAAGAGTCCAGATCAGTGGAGCAGAGCTGGCAACAGACAAGGTGGGCTACTTCCTATATCTGTTTCCACTCATGTTGACATCTTGGGGAGATGAGAATCGTTGGCTGAACTAATTATGGGATACAGACCTGGAGAGCCTGAGTTTAACTCTATAGGCCCATTGTGTAACGACCAGTCGTAGCTTTATAGTAAATGGTAAGGCCCGGAAGGTAAACTCATACAGGCTGGTACCTGTAGGGTAAGTCCTAGGGTGTAACTCCCTAGTAGGTTGGTTCCTGCTAGTACTATAAAGTCAATAGTAAATCCCAGTGGGTTAATACCTGTAATTACTATTAATATAGGGTGAGTCACGGAAGGTGAACCTGCGAAGGGTAAGTCCTAGGGGGTAAATCCGGCGGGGTTGGTTCTCTGCATAAACTATAACGGGGTGAGAGCCTAGTTGTAGTAGCCATAAAAGTGTGAATGGGAGGTTAGTTGTGTTCCCTGTTGGGGTGGTGATAGGAAATAGGAAGACAAGTGTGAATAATTTTGGTGATGTGTTATCAATAATAGGGATATTGGAGGAGATACGGCACTAAGCCATTAAGAAATCCGTATTCTCCAGTAATAAATACGCAGACGCTATGGTATCGGTTCTAATACAAGGTATTAAGTGCCGTGATCAATTAATTATTATCCGGGGAAGTGTGTGGTACTATCTTAGAAAATAGTTAATAGAAGGTGTGTATTATAGACGGGAGTGTTTAGGGAATAATAACTATTGACATGACGACAAACAGACCTGTTTCTCCCTGTAAAATAGAGCTAGCTGAGTTTAATAAAGCCATGGAGGCGCTAAAAGAAGCATTCTACCAATTCGGCTGGAATAAGGGAAGAATTTAGCATATTAGATCAAATTGAACATTTTCCTGCCGACAGTGAATTCAAATCAAATAAAGAATACTGGGAGGCAACTATGACTCGGCATAAAAACATAAAACCAGAATCAAAAGCTCAATATATACCAGTGTTTTGATGTCAGCATTCTAACAGCAGCAAATGCATAACGATAAACCCAGAATGAGTAACACCAGTACACTACTACAGGACTGGGAACAGGAGTGTATTGATAGAATTTGCACTTCTGCTTTGATGACGGTGTTGAGCCCTGTGATCAAACAAAACGGTAATTAGGGGGCTAGTAGATTTAACTCAAGACGATGTTTTGAGAGTGGAATATGACTCCGCTCACCTCGCAGACGTGCGAGGTGTTAATAGGGCCAGAGAAAAATCACTAACTATAGTTTCAATGGCAGAGATAAGACTAAGAAACGTAGCGAAAAAAACTTCAAAGCGTAAGTAGATAGTCCCACATCTAAAAAGGGGGAGCTATCGGGCATTGGAAGAATGAGTGTAAGGTGATACTGGAACTTAGTGCATTAGCAGGAAATGCAGCTATACAAGAGTTTGCATCTTTTTCAAAAGAGCAACTAGTCGTTTTGAGATTAGCGAGAAATGGAACTGTCACCTAGCGATGTATAGTCTCTGTTCGCTCGATAAGTGGTTCATAGGGATTACAGTTTCTATGTGATGGAGGACGTATGAGATCACGTTTTACCTAACTTTTAGTAGAGTACCGATGGGATTTACAAAAAGTCCCACTTGGTACCATTTTTGCATTGAAACAATCATTAAAAGGGTGTCAATGGTAGGTTCCGTGTTGGTACAATACGTGGATGATTTGTTATTTAGTGTCAAAAGACGAAGAAACTCATGCGAGACCTCACCACATTGGTAGACTATTTGGCGGAACAGGGTCATAAAGCATCGTAGGACGACACACAACTAGCAAAGCAAGAGGTAACATATTTTGGGGTTTTGATTTCTAAGAGCAAGATACACATTACCCAGGATCGGGTAGAAACTATTTGTTCTTTGGCACGGCCAAACACTCCTCGCCCGCTCAGGAAAACTTTAGGAGTTTTAAATTTTGTTAGACATTTTATTTTGTCATTCTCTGAAATTGCCGAGACACTTATAGAGTTGACGGAAGGGGGGGGGTCCCCATGAGGGGATAGAGTGGAATCAAGAGTGTGAGGAAGCATTTGTCGAGTTAAAGAAGCAAATTGTGTCAAGTGCCAGGATTGGTATTGCAAAACCTAAAATGATCTTTAAAGAACATGTCGTTCATGAACAGGAAAAACATTGTAGTGCGATGGTTACGCAAAATATTAGTAGAGGCAAGAGGAATGCCACCGTGCCTTAAGGCGGTACAGGCGACAGAAATGGTGTTGCATAACACGTCTTCCATTACAATGGGTCAAAAAGTAGATTTGTATGTTACACACACAGTAAGCAACCATAGTGGACAGAACCAAAGCACATGTTACTAGTGCAAGATGGACAAACTGGGAGTTAACATTAAATAGGGAAAATGTACAATTTCATAAGATTGGTGCATTAAATCCTGCGTCGTTAATGCCGTTGTCTGGGGAGGGTGAATCTCATGTGACCCAGATCAGATTACTCCAAAACCCAGGCCTGATTTGCAAGAGACAGCATTGGAATCGGGAAAAGTATTATATACAGGATGGCTCTAGTTACATGAACACAGAAGGGAATAGAGTAACGGGGTACGCTGTGTGTGGTATGCATTTGGAGTAGTTCATGATTTTGGTACCTTGTGGTCACAACGGGGCATGTTAACAGCGACAGGAACACCAATAAAAATGGTCTGGAGGTAGAGGCATTATTAGAAGCATGTCAGTTACCCAGTAAATTAACAGTGGTGAAATGTGAAGCTCATACTAGTCATACAGATTTAAAAAATAATAATAATACTTTTTTTTTTTTTTTTAAATCGCCATAGGTAATCGTAAAGCAGACGAAATGGCTAAGGCGGCTGCCTTGGTGAGAGAAAGTGTTAGAGAACCACATGTAAATATTGCGGAGGCGAAATTGGCTAAATTTGCCACAGGAAAACGTATTTTGGGTTGAAGATTCTAGGCGAAATGCCAGGGGAATGGATTCTAAAGGTAACACATTTAAATATGGCCAAACACTCCTTGCAAACTCAGAAGGCCTTAGGGTTTGTTTAAATCACTAGACATTTTAACTTCACTAGGGTAGGGGGGCAGCATTTGGAATTTGATGAAAAGCGTGCCCAAATTAAACTGCCTGCTACTCAGGCCCAGAAGCTAGGATATGCATCGAATTAGTAGATTTGGATAGAAAACTCTAAAGTTTCCAAAACTGTTAAAATAATGTCTGTGAGTATAACAAAACTGATATGGCTGGTGAAAACCGAGGAAAATCATCCAACCAGGAAGTACTATTATTTTGAAAGGCTGTTTTGACATTGAAAGCCTATTCACCATACAAAGACTTAGGACACAGTTCACGATATCTTTGGCTTCCTCTACATGTGGCCAGTCTTTCGGCATTGTTTCAGGCTTTTACTCTGAACAAATTAGGCAGATACAGCACTTTCAATCAGTGGCCAGTGGAAATTTCCATTCATCAGCCATGTGCCTGATCGGAAACGCGCCTTTCTTGTTTCTCCTTTCCTATTGATGAAGCTTTGTCCGGTTGAAATATTATTGATTATTTCTGACAAAAACAACCGGAGGATTGATTTTAAACATTGTTTGGCATGTTTCTACTAACCTGGTCTTAGTGCACGCGCCTTAAGCATTCGGATTACTGGACAAAACACAAACAAAAAGGAGGTATTTGGTCATAGAGGGACATTATCAAACAAAACAAACATTTGTCTAACATGGCGACCTGGGAGTGCCACCAGATAAAGATCAAAGGTAAGTGATTAAACTTAAATGGCATTTCTGACTTTTGTGACACTCTCCTTGGCTGGAAAATGGTTGTATGGGTTTCTGGGCTAGGTGCTGACCTAACATAATCGCATGGTGTGCCTTCTCCGTAAAGCCTTTTGAAATCTGACACAGCGGTTGCATTAAGTAGAAATATACACTGCTCAAAAAAATAAAGGGAACACTTAAACAACACAATGTAACTCCAAGTCAATCACACTTCTGTGAAATCAAACTGTCCACTTAGGAAGCAACACTGATTGACAATAAATTTCACATGCTGTTGTGCAAATGGAATAGACAAAAGGTGGAAATTATAGGCAATTAGCAAGACACCCCCAAAAAAGGAGTGATTCTGCAGGTGGTGACCACAGACCACTTCTCAGTTCCTATGCTTCCTGGCTGATGTTTTGGTCACTTTTGAATGCTGGCGGTGCTCTCACTCTAGTGGTAGCATGAGACGGAGTCTACAACCCACACAAGTGGCTCAGGTAGTGCAGTTCATCCAGGATGGCACATCAATGCGAGCTGTGGCAAAAAGGTTTGCTGTGTCTGTCAGCGTAGTGTCCAGAGCATGGAGGCGCTACCAGGAGACAGGCCAGTACATCAGGAGACGTGGAGGAGGCCGTAGGAGGGCAACAACCCAGCAGCAGGACCGCTACCTCCGCCTTTGTGCAAGGAGGTGCACTGCCAGAGCCCTGCAAAATGACCTCCAGCAGGCCACAAATGTGCATGTGTCTGCTCAAACGGTCAGAAACAGACTCCATGAGGGTGGTATGAGGGCCCGACGTCCACAGGTGGGGGTTGTGCTTACAGCCCAACACCGTGCAGGACGTTTGGCATTTGCCAGAGAACACCAAGATTGGCAAATTCGCCACTGGCGCCCTGTGCTCTTCACAGATGAAAGCAGGTTCACACTGAGCACATGAGCACATGTGACAGACGTGACAGAGTCTGGAGACGCCGTGGAGAACGTTCTGCTGCCTGCAACATCCTCCAGCATGACCGGTTTGGGGATGGGTCAGTCATGGTGTGGGGTGGCATTTCTTTGTGGGGCCGCACAGCCCTCCATGTGCTCGCCAGAGGTAGCCTGACTGCCATTAGGTACCGAGATGAGATCCTCAGACCCCTTGTGAGACCATATGCTGACACATGCACATTTGTGGCCTGCTGGAGGTCATTTTGCAGGGCGCTGGCAGTGCACCTCCTTGCACAAAGGCGGAGGTAGCGGTCCTGCTGCTGGGTTGTTGCCCTCCTACGGCCTCCTCCACGTCTCCTGATGTACTGGCCTGTCTCCTGGTAGCGCCTCCATGCTCTGGACACTACGCTGACAGACACAGCAAACCTTTTTGCCACAGCTCGCATTGATGTGCCATCCTGGATGAACTGCACTACCTGAGCCACTTGTGTGGGTTGTAGACTCCGTCTCATGCTACCACTAGAGTGAGAGCACCACCAGCATTCAAAAGTGACCAAAACATCAGCCAGGAAGCATAGGAACTGAGAAGTGGTCTGTGGTCACCACCTGCAGAATCACTCCTTTTTTGGGGGTGTCTTGCTAATTGCCTATAATTTCCACCTTTTGTCTATTCCATTTGCACAACAGCATGTGAAATTTATTGTCAATCAGTGTTGCTTCCTAAGTGGACAGTTTGATTTCATAGAAGTGTGATTGACTTGGAGTTACATTGTGTTGTTTAAGTGTTCCCTTTATTTTTTTGAGCAGTGTATATTTATTCGTATGTTTAAAACTTATCGCTTATCAATGTTTGATGAGTATTTCTGTAATTTGATGTGGCTCTCTGCACTTTCACCAGATGTTTGTTTGAGACAATGCATTTCTGACCATAACGCGCCAATGTAAACTGAGATTTTTGGATATAAATATGAACTTTATCGGACAAAACATACATGTATTGTGTAACATGAAGTCCTATGAGTGCCATCTGATGAAGATCAAAGGTTAGTGATTAATTTTATCTCTATTTCTTCTTTTTGTGACTCCTCTCTTTGGCTGGAAAAATGACTATGGTTTTCTGTGACTAGGTGCTGACCTAATAATCGCATGGTGTGCTTTCGAAGTAAAGCCTTTTTGAAATCGGACACTGTGGTTGGATTTACAAGAAGTTTCTTTAAAATGGTGGATAATACTTGTATGTTTGAGGAATTTTAATTATGGGATTTCTGTTGTTTTGAATTTGGCGCCCTGCAATTTCACTGGCTGTTGTCGAGGTGGGACGCCAGAGAGGTTAAGTGGTTTTATTTTTTTTAATACATGTACGTTTTATGTCGTCTTATTCTGTAATGGAATTCTAGAATGGACGAAAGAGGGGGTCACAAGGATTTAGAATAGGGGTTACCAAACCTAAAAATGAACTTTACATTTTTTTTATGTGGTGCGGTGGTTATGGAGAACCACATGAGGAAAAGGAGACCAGTGAATCGTTAGACTCGGTGGAGAGATACTGTCGCCGTGTTGTGGGATTTACTGGATGGGGTCTTTTCAATGCAGTTAAATTGGGTCTGCAGTAGGATGAAATGTTTTGAAGAGGGATTTAAATGGTTTCCGAAAGACAGGGAAGGGAGCGGAAACATTTTAATGGTGTCTAAAGCCCTGTATACAAAAAAAATCCTAATGAGAAATTATCAATCTCACTACAAATTAACAGAACAGGGGGATTTAATTATAAAATTAATGAGAATCACCATTCTCTATCCAAATTGTACCATTACTTTAGGAGATTATTTTTTCCGTAGGGAGTTAGAGTTGTAATTCTAAATTGATTAGTTATGCTAATTTATTTATTTTTGATTTAACGTTGTTTTTTTAAATCACGAGTGAAAGTGGAAAATGACTAGTTCCCTGAGGTCCTGGTCTTTGGGGTACTTGTACAGTGGTACTGTGTTCAGGCTGCATATAGAAAGGAAAATATGTTAATAAGGGATCACAGTTACTTCAAAATGGATTGTGATATATGTATTGCTGATTTCATGTGTTTTGATACAAACGTCACCAGATTGGGATCCTGGAGTGGGAAATCTGCGAGGGGTTAGGGTGCTAACTTCATGATCTGGTAACTCTTCCGAGAGGTCGCCAGTAGAATAAGGGAGTATGAACTCATTTAGAAAATGGTTTTAGCAGTATGTTATGTTTCTTGACATTTGTCTTAGAGATGTTATTAAGAAAAGGTTAATGTCATAATTCGTCATATAGTCAATGTTTGTCTAGTTTCCTGAAACAAATGTAATGAACTTAACCTCAAAAAAAAGCACAGATCATAACAGTTATCATGGAAGGTAACGTCAGATTGTGTCTTAATGCATGCTATGAATAATTTGACCATAGACAGTGTGTGTAAACCTCAAAACCCTCCCTAACCGGCTGAAGAAAGAGCGACAAAGGCGTGCAATGAGAGACGGTGACTTTTACCACTCCTATCTGAGTCCGAGCCATAAACCAGGGCCGGGGTGCTGAGAGGTCGTGTGGAGTGAGCGTGGAGAGAGAGAACAAGCTCAGGTGAGAGACTCATGTACGTGGGAGAAACAGAGGTATCTACTTGGATTTTTTTTTTTTTTTAATATATATATATTTTTAAAACGGGACATTATCAAGGGCCATGAAATGTGACAGGCAAAAGTTACATGAACCGTTGGGAAAATGAACTGTAAACTATATTTGAAGAAGACACGCTAGAATGATAAGTGCCGGGTGAAGGAAAGCGGGGGTAGTGGTATACGCCCTGCTAACTATTTAGACTAAGAATGTATTGAGATTTTTCTTTATCAGGCCAGTCGTGACAGGAAAACAGGGACAAAGGGGGGCTGTAATGAGAAGAGTTATGACCAACAATAAAAGGTTGTTTATAAATGTATGTTCTAACAGGGATGATCTGTACCAAGTTAATTACCTGGAATTTGAACTCTAGACTCAAAGTAAACACTGAGGTCAGTCATTATAAATTTGGGTTGGATATTTTATTAATATGTTTTAGTTGTGATTGGGATACAGCGAGAGAGAATTGCTAAAGCACGATGAGGGGTGGGGGGGGGGGGGGGGCGCTGATAACATTTATTTGGCCGAGAGTCTCCAGAATTTTATCTCCATGTGTCATCCTGAGGGGAGGTGGTTTGTGTGGGGGGAAATGGATGACAGCTTGGGACAACCATGAACGTTTTTTTAACCTGTAATCAGAGTTATGTTACATCACATCAATGAGTGGTGCTAAGTTATTAAACATGTACTTTGTTTCTCTTTTCTTTTCAAGTTAATATGTTTTTAGGTTTGGTGGAACATGAGGGTGTTCATTGTTCCAGAGGGAATGATGTATATTGACTAACTGGTTTGAGAATGTGTTAGTATGTTTATAACTGTAGAACATGAATTAGGAGTATAGTGTGTTATGGGTTAGATGTAATGATAGAGGAGTATCATTCCCAGAGACTGTATCTTGTTACAGGAGATAGCTCATAGAAGAGGACAGCTAACTGTACACAATATGGGGATTTAGTTGAACATTACACATACCAAAATCATGGTGAGAGTAGAGGAGATAGTGGTGGCATTTCAGACACTATGGTAAACTTTCAGGACACCTGTGACTCAGTTTTGTTAGAAATTGGAGAAAAATAATATCCAACCTAACAGCCGGTGAACATTTGACAGATTACATGCAGGAAGTATTCTCACGGCAGAGGCTCTGTAGGGACAGTAACAGAAGGAGCCGTAGGGACAGTAACAGAAGGAGCCGTAGGGACAGTAACAGAAGGAGCCGTAGGGACAGTAACAGAAGGAGCCGTAGGGACAGTAACAGAAGGAGCCGTAGGGACAGTAACAGAAGGAGCCGTAGGGACAGTAACAGAAGGAGCAGGAGTAGTAGCGAAGGATGCTATGGGCCATGTTGGAAGTAGCAATGGTTACTTTAGTAGCATTGTTGGGATATCAGTTTGACAACTCATGTCTCGTGAATTTGTAACTGGTAACTGGGGGACCGATGGATGCGGTTATTCAAATATCACAAATGATGTTGTCAGGAAATGACCCATGTGTTGCAGTGTGTAAATCCTCAGGTGGAAGCTGAGATATAACCAAGGGCATGGGCTGAATTCTGGAGATTGAGTGTTCATCAAGAGACACCAGGCGGGGACAGCGTTGGTATGGGACACACTACTACGTACAGTACTTGCAGCGGTAGAGATCGTAATGTCTCTCCTTGGGGGGGCGGGGGTGTATAGTTCTCACGTGAAGTGAGGTCCAGCTACATAATGGGTGAGTGAAGACACCATGACACAGGAAACGGAGTGAGAGAGAGAGAGTGACTAGATTACACTGTAAGACATACAGATGGGTGGGGTCTGGGAACTACTATAAACATCATAGTGAAGACACCATGACAGAGGAAGCAGAGCGAGAGAGAGACTAGATTTCACTGTAAGACATACAGATGGGTGGGGTCTGGGAACTACTATAAACATCATAGTTAAGACACCATGACACAGGAAGTGGAGAGAGAGAGAGACTAGATTCCACTAAGACATACAGATGGGTTGGGTCTGGGAACTACTATAAACATCATAGTTAAGACACCATGACACAGGAAGTGGAGAGAGAGAGAGACTAGATTCCACTAAGACATACAGATGCGTTGGGTCTGGGAACTACTATAAACATCATAGTTAAGACACCATGACAGAGGAAGTGGAGAGAGAGACTAGATTCCACTGTAAGACATACAGATGGGTTGGGTCTGGGAACTACTATAAACATCATAGTGAAGACACCATGACAGAGGAAGTGGAGAGAGAGAGAGACTAGATTCCACTGTAAGACATACAGATGGGTTGGGTCTGGGAACTACTATAAACATCATAGTGAAGACACCATGACAGAGGAAGTGGAGAGAGAGAGAGAGAGACTAGATTCCACTGTAAGACATACAGATGGGTTGGGTCTGGGAACTACTATAAACATCATAGTTAAGACACCATGACAGAGGAAGCAGAGCGAGAGAGAGACTAGATTCCACTGTAAGACATACAGATGGGTTGGGTCTGGGAACTACTATAAACATCATAGTGAAGACACCATGACACAGGAAGTGGAGAGAGAGAGAGACTAGATTCCACTGTAAGACATACAGATGGGTTGGGTCTGGGAACTACTATAAACATCATAGTGAAGACACCATGACACAGGAAGTGGAGAGAGAGAGAGACTAGATTCCACTGTAAGACATACAGATGGGTTGGGTCTGGGAACTACTATAAACATCATAGCTGGTTTGGGGTTCAGCTGCTTTGTGGGTTAATGCATCATATGATAGAGGATAGAGGGGTAATTGTAATGTGAACAACATGTTGAAGGTATTGATGGAAAGCATATACAGTGCTGAGTTACGTCAAGAGGATGGAACGTGGATGAGGGATACGCACTTGTATATCAGGTGTCGTGCCTATCAGGTGAAATGGAGGACAGGGGGAACAAAGTGAAAATGACATGACTTGGGAACACCTCTCGGAACCTGGGGCCTAAAGGGGAAGACTGGGTGAAAGCATGAGGAAGCTTTTTTGAGCTTTCATTTTTGTGGAACCCAGCAGGAAAGTATCCTGGAGGCATAGAGTCAGGTGAAGAGAGAGTGGGAATTGTCATGGTCTCAGACTTTGGTTTTCATGCATATATAATTATGCATAGCTTATCACATCATAACTACTGTTAAGTTGTGTGTCTTTTTGTTGCTTTCCAAGACTTGTGCCATCACTCTCTTAGGAACCAGAAGGGGAAAGTGGAGAAACTAAAAGCTGCTCCATCTGCCATAGAACGAGACAGCAGATTCAGATGAAATAGCATTTTGTTATGTTATGAGATGGAAATAAAAATGTGTGATCATAGTACAGAGGCCATAAGTCTCTGAATTTGTAAACCTTGCGGTGAATGTTTGTTCATTGTTTGTTGATTTGTTTAATTCATATTTTATAACCATTTGTTATTTTTTTCTTGTAAATTCATTTATTAGTAATTTCCAAGTTTATGTAAATTGAACATTAGGACGCTAATATTCAAGAGGAAGGACTGTTTGGAATCAGCTAAACTTTGAACATTGAGATATTAAATAAATGATAGGAAAGAAGCATAGAATCAGAGGAGTAAGAGAGACTGGGTTTTATGTCAGAAGTTAAGGGTTCTCTGAAGAAAGACAGAAGGCTTTGGAATGTGTTGGGTGGACGAGAGGAGAGCAACGTGTTGATATAGGGAAGACAGATGGACACCTGTGGATTAGGTGAAGGAGGGGTTCAGGTCAGGAGGTGAGGACAGATTCCCTTGAGTAATAAGGGTTTGGTATCCTGTTACTCTTTACTGTTGAACCATAAGATGTAATGATTGGAGAGAAGGAGTGTCTTAACCTCTCTGGGGTAGGGGTCAGTATTTTGACATCCGGATGAAAAGCGTGCCCAAAGTAAACTGCCTGTTACTCAGACCCAGAAGCTAGGATATGCATATAATTGGTAGATTTGGATAGAAAACACTAAAGTTTCTAAAACTGTTACAATTATGTCTGTCTGAGTATAACAGAACTGATATGGCAGGCAAAACCCCAAGGACAAACCATCCAAAAAAAGAAAAAAAGTCAGTTTACCACTACTTTCAATGGCTAGTACTATAATTATAAGCCCAAGTCCTCCCAAATTGCAGTTCCTAGGGCTTCCACTAGATGTCAACAGTATTTAGAGTTTCAGGCTGTTTTTTGGAAAAATGACCCAGAAATTGTAGTTTTTCTAGGTGGCTCCCATTTTGGCTGTAGTGTCTCCAAGCACTTGGAGGAAAGCGAATTCTTTCTTATTTATCTCCGGTAATGAACATACTATTCTCCATCTTCAATTGTATTGTTTATTTGCGTATTAGGGTACCTAAGGTTTGATTATAAACGTTGTTTGACTTGTTTGGAAAAGTTTATTAGTAACGTTTGGGATTCATTTTGTATGCATTTTGATGGAGGGAAACTGGGTGGATTATTGACTGAAGCGCGCCAGCTAAACTGAGTTTTTATGGATATAAAGTAGGACATTATCGAACAAAGGGACCATTTGTGATGTAACTGGGACCTTTTGGAGTGCCAACAGAAGAAGATCAAAGGTAAGGCATTTTTTATATCGCTATTTCTGACTTTTGTGTCACACCTGCCTGGTTGAAATATGATTTTCATGTGTTTGTATGCGGGGTGCTGTCCTCAGATAATCGCATGGTTTGCTTTCGCCGTAAAGCCTTTTTGAAATCTGACACGGCGGCTGGATTAACAAGAAGTTAAGCTTTATTTTGATGTATAACACATTTTCAAGAATGTTAAATATTTGAATTTAGTATTTTGGAATTTAGCGCTCTGCAATTTCACTGGATGTTAGCCAGGTGGGAGGCTACCATCCCACCTACCCTAGAAAGGTTAAGCAGAATACAGAGTTCCTCTGTCCAGTGTCCGTTCTTTTGACCATCTTAATCTTATCATTGGTCAGTCTGAGATATGTCTTTTTCTTTGCAAACCTGCCTAGAAGGCCAACATCCCGGAGTCGCCTCTTCACTGTTGACTTTGAGACTGGTGTTTTGCGGGTACTATTTAATGAAGCTGCCAGTTGACTTGTGAGGCATCGGTTTCTCAAACTAGACACTAATGTACTTGTCCTATTGCTCAGTTGTGCACCGGGGCCTCCCACTCCTCTTACTATTCTGGTTAGAGACAGTTTGTGCTGTTCTGTGAAGGAGTAGTACACAGCGTTGTACAAGATCTTCATGGCAATTTCCCACATGGAATAGCCTTCATTTCTCAGAACAAGAATAGACTAAGGAGTTTCAGAAGAAAGTACTTTGTTTCTGGCCATTTTGAGCCTGTATTCGAACCCACAAATGCTGATGCTCCAGATACTCAACTAGTCTAAAGAAGGCCAGTTTATTAGCTTCTTTAATCAGTACAACAGTTTTCAGCTGTGCTAACATAATTGCAAAAGGGTTTTCTAATGATCAATTAGCCTTTTAAAATGATAAACTTGGATTAGCTAACAACGTGCCATTGGAACACAGGAGTGATGGTTGCTGATAATGAGCCACTGTACGCCTATGTAGATATTCCATTCAAAATCAGCCGTTTCCAGCTACAATAGTCATTTACAACATTAACAATGTCTACACTGTGTTTCTGATCAATTTGATGTCATTTGAAATGGGACAAAAAAAAATGTTTTTCTTTCAAAAACAAGGACATTTCTAAGTGACCCTAATGTTTTGAATGGTAGTATAACACACACAAGCATTGTATATTGTATCAAAACAATTCTACTGATTTTGATATGGGCAATTCCATACAAGATTGGCCAAAATCTTTTTATGTTTTGGATCTTCCTGAAATTAAATCCATTGAAAGGTCCTTTGGGTTTCATTTCAATGTATTTCATTTCAGGAAGATCCAAAACATTATAAATATCTTTGCGTCACTCCCGTATGGAATGCCCCTATAGGTGTCCATTTCTACTAAATAGATTGACTAAGTACCAGGGAGAAGAGAAAACCAGCAGACACTGATTTTTGTTAACAGGTCTTACATGCAATTAAACCATGATCATACAGTAACATCTGGTGATTACCAGAGCATATCCCATGGCTCGGTCTCGTGTGAGCTTCATACATACCGATGTCCACCAGGCTCATGACTTGTCCTGAGGTGGCGGGGAGGACGGTCTGGGCAGGAAGCCCCCTCTCGTGCAAGAAGGTCATGGCGTGAGTCTGCAGCTCCAGCAGAGTGGGGTTCTGACTGTCCTCAGTGTTCATTACCTTCAGGACGTACTCGTCGTCCTCACTGACCACCAAGTGGAAGTTCTGGTCATCGTAGCTGGGCAGCGGGTGAATCTGGGATGGCGTCAAGCCAAAGAGCCTCTTCACTAGCTCAGACACCTGTAGATGGCTGAGGTTTGGTTTAGATTCCGCTAATGCCATTGATGCTACAGAGAAGGAATGCAAAGAAAAAAGGTGGTGTGGGGGGGGGGGGGGGGGGGGGGGGGGTAATCATTAGTCCAAATTAGTTTAAAACGAGAGCTTCTATTGGACCAATTCAGGTAGGTCCCTCCCCGTTTCGTTCCATTTAATTTAAGAAACGTTTTGGAACAGAATTGACGTAATGAATATGCCCAAGAAAAAGCTTAGACTGAGAAATATATACACATTAATATACAACATAAAGCATCTCAAATGCAATTGCTATTGAAATAATCAATGTTGTTTACAAGTCACAAAGTACTTTCTAATCTAAAACAACTAGCTAACTTGTCATTTTCTGGTCACACAAGCATTGTTAAATGTAAAGGACAATCCTAGCTATCAAGATAGTTGACATGCCAAGGCACATTTGAGATATTTGAAAAGTTCAAGTACAGCCACATTTGCTTCGCTGCAACCCGAATCTAGAAACCTTCGACATTGCTATCAGAATAGGAAGATCGCATTGAAAATACGGGTCTAGATGCGCATAACTCGCTTTGTTGTCTGATTGTGTTCAGATCTGGCAGGGCTGCATTGTGTGCAGATTTCTTCTCAGTCTGGACGCAATCAGGCTACCGAAAACGCATACAGTGGGCAACGCCATCAGCACTCCTGCAGCAAGTGGCACATGTCTCCAGAAAACGTGTGTTTTGGGACCGAGGCACCTTTTCATTAGAACTTCGGATGAAATACGTTCCTAGCCTCATAAATGCTAGCCTTCTAGCGAATATTAAGAAAAGCGATTTTTTTCCCCCGTTGGTCTAGACTTATGCTAACCCATTTGCAATCCCTTTAGCGTTGCTTGCTAGCCACATAGGTCAGCTAATAACTTAGCTACAGCCTTCAGTAGTTGTTGTGTTATCATATTTAGCCTCTTCCACCGTTTGTAGAATGAATACTGGCACTTGAATATAGTGCGTGAATAGGGGATCCGGACACATTGACTCGTTCGTAATTCCATGTTCAGAACTATGATCAGAATACTAAAGCTACATGAACTGTCAAGTCTACACATGGCCAAGGTTGTATCGAAGCTAGGCCACATACTGTATGCTTTCATACAGCTGCTGTTGTGTGGCCATAAAAAAAAAGACAAAAACTTAAACGTAACTATAATGTAAAGGGTTGTGGGATAATTAATAGGCTTAGCTACCTTTACTGTTTGCTAATAGTAATAATAATGAGTAGCTAAAACACTGGTGATAAAAGTTAGGGTCGCATCTGTCAAAAATAAATTCACATGGCTGCACACTGGACAGCTTTACTTTCACACAACGCATTTGACTTCACATTGCCAAAGTTAAATCACTCACCTGCGAGCGCTGCAAATGTAGTTACAAATAATTAGAGCAGTAGCATGTAATTACATACTCTTCACAGAGGTGTGTACAGATTTGATTAACGCACTTTGTACACCCGTGACAGATCTATGAGTATGACGTGATGACGTCACGTCAGACGCAAAAAAAAAGTTGTGTAAGACCCACGGTATTTTGCAATGTTTTTTTTTTTTAAGGACACATTTATTAACTAGTCAGTCAAGTCAGTAAACAAATCAGAATATAAGACAATTTGAAATGATTTAGAAGAGATAAATTATTTTGAGAAATGTTAATTCAAGTGCTTTGAACTCGTTGAGAAACACTGATTGGCTGATGGCCAGCAAGCTGCTTCAACCATAAACTAAAAGTACAACTATCATGCTTGTAAACAAATTATAGTGTTCAAAAACCATATTAAAACAAAGGTAGGGGAGTGGATCAGAAAACCAGTCCGTATCTGGTGTGACCACCATTCATGCAGCACTACACATCTCCTTCACAACGTTGTCCCACTCCTCTTCGATGGCTGTGCAAAGTGGCTGGATTTGGGCGGGAACTAGAACACACTGTCATACACTTTGATCCAGAGCATTCCAAACATACTCAAATGTAAAAATATATATATATATATATATATATATATATATATATATATTTAACTAGGAAAGTCAGTTAAGAACAAATTCCTATCTACAGTGACAGTCCACACCGGCCAAACCCAGATGACGCTGGGCCAATTGTGCGCCGCCCTATGGGACTCCCAATCACGGCCGGTTGTGATACAACCTGAATGGGTGACATGTCTGGTGAGTATGCAGGCCACGGAAGAACTTGGACATTTTCAGCATCCAGGAATTGTGTAGAGATCCTTGTGACATGGGGCCATGTCTTATCATGCTGAAACATGAAGTGATGTAGGTGGATGAATGGCTCTACAGTGGTCCTCAGGATCTCGTCACAGTGTCTCGGTGCATTCAAATTGCCATCAATAGAATGGAATTGTGTTCGTTGTCCGTAGCTTATGCCTGCCCATACCATAACCCCACCACCACCATGGGGGTGCTGACATCAGCATACTGCAAGCCAGGTACAGTTGAAACCGGGATTCATCCATGAAGAGCACACTTCTCTAGCATGCCAGTTGCCCACTGAAGTGCAGTCCGGTCAAGACCCTGGTGAGGACGACGAGCACGCAGATGAGCTTCACTGAGACGGTTTTTGACAGTTTGTGCGGAAATTCTTTGGTTGTGCAAACCCACACTTTCATCAGCTGTCAGGGTGGCTGGTCTCAGATGATCCCGCAGGTGAAGAAGCCTGATGTGGAGGTCCTGTGGTGGCTACACGTGGTCTGTGCTTGTGAGGATGGTTAGACATAGTGACGAATTCTCTAAAACGACATTGGAGTTGGCTTATGGTAGAGAAATTAACATTTGATTATCTGGCAACAGCTCTGGTGGACATTCCTGCAGTCAGCATGCAAATTGCACTCTCCCTCAAATTTTCAGACATCTGTGGCATTGTGTTGTGTGACAAAACTGCACATTTTAGAGTGGCCTTTTATTGTCCCCAGCACAAGGTGCACCTGTGTAATGATCATGCTGTTTAATCAGCTTCTTGATATGCCACACCTGTCAGGTGGATGGATTATCTTGGCAAAGGAGAAAATCTCACTAACAGGGATGTAAACAAATTTGAGAGAAATAAACTTTTTGTGCATATGAAACATTTCTGGGATTTTTTATTTTAGCTCATAAAACATGGGACCAACAGTTTGCATGTTGCGTTTATATTTTTGTTCTGCATACTTTGTCAAATGAATGGATTCACATACAATGTATAGAGCTTAAGTTTCAATGCAATGCTGACATTAACAAAGCATTATTCTAAGCATGATCAGAGAGAGAAACAAAGAAACCATGGCTTGAGCCATGGCCCGTAGCTCATAGGAGCGGGAGAGAGAAATAAAGTGTGTGTATCTGCGTTGTAAGAAGAGTCACTTCGAGGGCTGCCCTACAAATATAATTAAATGATTATACTATTCATCTACGGCAAAGATCCTTATATGTTTCCCCTTTCATCTGTGTCTGGTATTTGTTACTGGCTGGCTAGGTTTTCAGCCAGCATGAAATAAAAGGAGGGGAAGGTCGTTCCAAACTCTGACGCATTTGTCATGTTAACACATCCGTCACTGCTGCTGTGAACTGTATCACAAGAGATATGGCAAACGGGAGATGTACCAAAATGTTTACACCATTGATGCAATTTCAATGTTGTTTGAGTTGCTTTGTGTATCACCAAATTTGCTTGAGATGATTTTACTGCAACACTGCATCCAAGTTTCTTGACATAGGTGTTTCTAAGAGCTGTCAATGAAGGCAAGCTCATGAATATAAGCTCCCCGCCCACTCAGCCTGTCTTTTCAAACTTCCTGGTACAGTGCCTTCAGAAAGTATTCAGACCCCTTGACTTTTTCCACGTTTTGTTGTGTTACAGCCTGAATTTAAAATGGATTAAATTGAGATTTTGACACTGGCCTACACACAATACCCCATAATGTTAAAGTGGAATTATGTTTTTCTAAATGTTTACAAATTAATTCAAAATGAAAAGCTGAAATGTCTTAAGTCAATAAATATTCAACCCCGTTCTTATGGCCTTAATAAGTTCAGGGGTAAAAATGTGCTTAACAGGTTCACATAATAAGTTGCATGGACTATGTGTGCAGTAATAGTGTTTATCATGATTTTTGAATGAATTCCTAATCTCTGTACCCCACACATACAATTATCTTTGAGCATGGTGAAGTTATTAATTACAATTTGGATGGTGTATAAATACACCCAGTCACTACAAAGATACAGGCGTCATTAATCCAAAATTAAATCTAGAATCGGCTTCCTATTTTGCAACAAAGCATCCTTCACTCATGCTGCCAAACATACCCTCGTAAAACTGACCATCCTACCGATCCTCGACTTCGGCGATGTCATTTACAAAATAGCCTCCAACACTCTACTCAACAAATTGGATGCAGTCTATCACAGTGCCATCCGTTTCGTCACCAAAGCCCCATATACTACCCACCACTGCGACCTGTACGCTCTCGTTGGCTGGCCCTCGCTTCATACTCGTCGCCAAACCCACTGGCTCCAGGTCATCTACAAGTCTCTGCTAGGTAAAGCCCCGCCAAACCCACTGGTCACCATAGCAGCACCCACCCGTAGCACATGCTCCAGCAGGTATATCTCACTGGCCACCCCCAAAGCCAATTCTTCCTTTGGCCTTTCCTTCCAGTTCTCTGCTGCCAGTGACTGGAACGAACTGCAAAATCACTGAAGCTGGAGACTCTTACCTCCCTCACTAGCTTTAAGCACCAGCTGTCAGAGCAGCTCACAGATCACTGCACCTGTACACAGCTCATCTGTAAATAGCCCATCCAATCTACCTCATTCCCATACTGTATATATTTATTTATCTTGCTCCTTTGCACACCAGTATCTCTACTTGCACATTCATCTTCTGCATATTCTACCATTCCAGTGTTTAATTGCTATATTGTAATTACTTCGTCACCATGGCCTATTTATTGCCTTACCTCCCTTATCCTACCTCATTTGCACATGCTGTAAATAGACTTTTCTAGTGTATTATTGATTGTATGTTGTATGTTTGTTTATTCCATGTGTAACTCTGTGTTGTTGTATGTGTCGAACTGCTTTGCTTTATCTTGGCCAGGTCGCAGTTGTAAATGAGAACTTGTTCTCAACTGGCTTACCTGGTTAAATAAAGGTGAAAATATATATATATATATATTTTTTTTTTTTAAATCCTAACTCAATTACCAAAAAGGAAGAAAACCGCTCAGGGATTTCACCATGACGCCAATGGTGACATTAAAACAGTTAGAGTTTAATAGTTGTGGTAAGAGAGAACTGAGGATGGATCAACAACATTGTAGTTACTCCACAATGCTAACCTAATTAACAGAGGGAAAATACAGAAGCCTGTACAGAATAAAAATATTCCATAACATGTATAATGTTTGCAACCAGGCACTAAAGTAATACTGGGAGAATAAAAATTGACAAAGCAATTTACTTTTTGTCCTGAATTCAAAGTGTTGCGTTTGGTGCAAATCCAATACAACACATTACTGAGTAACACTCTCCATAATTTCAAGCATAGTGGTGGCTGTATCATGTTATGGGTATGCTTATAATCATTAAGGACTGGAGAGTTTTTCTGTATGAAAAAATAAATGGAATGGAGCTAAGCACAGGCAAAAGCCTAGAGGAAAACCTGGTTTAGTCTGCTTTCCACCAGACACAGATGAATTCACCTTTCAGCCGGACAATAACCTAAAACCAAGAAGACAATGAATGTCCCTGAGTGGCTGAATTACAGTTTTCACTTAAATCTACTTGAAAATCTATGGCAAGACCTGAAATAGTTGCCTAGCAATGATCAACAACCAATCTGACAAAGCTTGAAGAATTTCAGAAAAAAAACTATGGGAAAATGTTATACAATTGTCACGTTCGTTCTCCTCCTCGTCTGAGGAGGTGCATGGATCGGACCAATACGCAGAGTGATATGAGTACATCTTCTTTTATTAGAGATGAAGACGAAACGAACAATATACAAACTAATACACAAAACAGCTGTGTGACAACAATCCAGGTGTGGAAAGCTCTTAGAGACTTACCCAGAAAGACTCACAGCTGTAATCGCTGCCAAAGGTGCTTCTACAAAGTATTGATTTAGGGGTATTTCTGTAATTCATTTTCAATAAATTTGCAAAAATGTCTAACATGTTTTCACTTATTGTAAGTAGATGGGTGAGAAATAATAATAATATATTTATTCAATTTTTAATTCAGGCTGGAACAACAGCATGTCGAAGTCTCGGGGTATGAATACATTCTGAAGGAACTCTAGTTAGCCATGAGAGAAAAAGTACTTTTCCAAAAAACATTTATATTTCCCCAAAAGTTTATGGGTGATATTTTAATCACTATAAAGGCTATTTTACATGGGAATCAGAATGACTGTTTGGGGACCTTGAAGAAGGGTGGGGGAATGATTTTTTACAATTATTTTTAAGCCTTACCTGAGATAACATTTTTATTATTATTATTTTTAAAGAAGAGAAACTGCTTATTTTAGGGTTCTTCAGCAGTTTCAACATCATCCTAAAAGACTCATGCAGTTGTGTTGTTTGGTCAGGTAAATTGTCAGTTTGACACGGACTCATTCAAAGCAGAGTCTGTCCAAAAATGATGCAGAAAAATGTATCCATGCTTTTGTTACTTCTGGGTTAGACTACTGCAATGCTCTACTTTCCGGCTACCAGGATAAAGCACTAAATAAACTTCAGTTAGTGCTAAATACGGCTGCTAGAATCCTGACTAGAACCCAAAAATGTGATCATATTACTCCAGTGCTAACCTACAAAGCATTACATGGGCTTGCTCCTACCTATCTTTCCGATTTGGTCCTGCCGTACATACCTACACGTACGCTACGGTCACAAGACGCAGGCCTCCTAATTGTCCCTAGAATTTCTAAGCAAACAGCTGGAGGCAGGGCTTTCTCCTATAGAGCTCAATTTTTATGAAATGGTCTGCCTACCCATGTGAGAGACACAGACTCGGTCTCAACTTTTAAGTCTTTACTGAAGACTCATCTCTTCAGTGGGTCATATGATTGAGTGTAGTCTGGCCCAGGAGTGTGAAGGTGAACGGAAAGGCTCTGGAGCAACGAACCGCCCTTGCTGTCTCTACCTGGCCGGTTCCCCTCTCTCCACTGAGATTCTCTGCCTCAAACCCTATTACAGGGGCTGAGTCACCGGCTTACTGGTGCTCTTTCATGCCGTCCCTAGGAGGGGTACGTCACTTGAGTGGGTTGAGTCACTGACGTGATCTTCCTGTCTGGGTTGGCGCCCCCCTTGAGTTGTGCTGTGGCGGAGATCTTTGTGGGCTATACTCGGCCTTGTCTCAGGATGGTAAGTTGGTGGTTGAAGGTATCCCTCTAGTGGTGTGGGGGCTGTGCTTTGGCAAAGTGGGTGGGGTTATATCCTTCCTGTTTGGCCCTGTCCGGGGGTATCATCGGATGGGGCCACAGTGTCTCCTGACCCCTCCTGTCTCAGCCTCCAGTATTTATGCTGCAGTAGTTTATGTGTCGGTGGGCTAGGGTCAGTTTGTTATATCTGGAGTACTTCTCCTGTCTTATCCGGTCTCCTGTGTGAATTTAAGTATGCTCTCTCTAATTCTCTCTTTCTCTCTTTCTTTCTCTCTCTCGGAGGACCTGAGCCCTAGGACCATGCCTCAGGACTACCTGGCATGATGACTCCTTGCTGTCCCCAGTCCACCTGGCCGTGCTGCTGCTCCAGTTTCAACTGTTCTGCCTGCGGCTATGGAACCTTGACCTGTTCACCGGACGTGCTACCTGTCCCAGACCTGCTGTTTTCAACTCTCTAGAGACAGCAGGAGCGGTAGAGATACTCTTAATGATCGGCTATGAAAAGCCAACTGACATTTACTCCTTAGGTGCTGACTTGCTGCACCCTCGACAACTACTGTGATTATTATTATTTGACCATGCTGGTCATTTATGAACATTTGAACATCTTGGCCATGTTCTGTTATAATCTCCACCCGGCACAGACAGAAGAGGACTGGCCACCCCTCATAGCCTGGTTCCTCTCTAGGTTTCTTCCTAGGTTTTGGCCTTTCTAGGGAGTTTTTCCTCGCCACCATGCTTCTACACCTGCAGTGCTTGCTGTTTGGGGTTTTAGGCTGGGTTTCTGTACAGCACTTTGAGATATCAGCTGATGTAATAAGGGCTTTATAAATACATTGATTTGATTTGATTTAAGACTGGGCGAGTGTCTATACGAGGTCCACACTTTTATAGTGTTAAATGAACACTGTGCTTAGTGCTGACGCTGTTACACTTTGTCAGTGTTAGGGAATTAACACTTCTAGTATTAGGCAATAACATCTGAAAGATGTTTTAATACTACAAAGTTGATATAGTTTACACCAATGGTGTTATGCTGGGCTAGCCTGTGTTGGCCTGATGTGGGATTGCTGTGGGCTAGCCTGCACCCACCCACCTGGTCCACCGAATACCCACATGGGGAAATTGGGGTAATGTTTGCTGGACCCCTGTATATTTTTGTTGATCAGGTTGAGACTGCTGGCTTAGTTAGAGGACTTCAATGTTACTTGACAGTTGTCATGACAGCATGTTGTATAACCGAGTCAAACAAGGTGTGCCTGGTATTTGACCCTAATTTAACTCACCACAGCCGTACGTGTGTGAGTAATGTGTGTATTTATTTTGGTTGGGGGCCCTCTAGCGGCCCCGAGGCCCTAAGCGGTCGCTTAATTCGCTTAGGGGCTAGGGCCGGCCCTGATCCTGGTGCTTATCTCAGGTTCCACTTGGAGCTGTCTGTGTCGCCTGAGCCCAAGGAGTCATGACTGGGCGTTGACCTAGGCCAATCCTAGCTGCCTGTCACAAGCCATTCCCCGTGACTGACAGAGGCAAAGTGAAAATGTCAACTGGTCAACCACC
Organism: Salvelinus namaycush; assembly: GCF_016432855.1. Classification (NCBI taxonomy): domain Eukaryota; kingdom Metazoa; phylum Chordata; class Actinopteri; order Salmoniformes; family Salmonidae; genus Salvelinus; species Salvelinus namaycush. The sequence goes on from NC_052315.1 coordinate 5,368,176, forward strand.
TTTGGAGGCGCTACACTACTACCCTCTCTGTCCTTCCCATAGCCGCCAGACAAAGGTGGAACCGGTGACTTGTGGCTGTACTAAATCCATCTCTTTCTCTCTCTCTCTCTATATATATATATATAGGGGTGGCAGGTAGCCTAGTGGTTAGAGTGTTGGGCCAGTAACTGAAAGGTTGCTGGATTGAGTCCCAGAGCTGACAAGGTAAAAATATGTAATTCTGCCCCTGAGCAAGGCAGTTAACCCACAGTTCCCCGGGCGCCGAAGACACGGATGTCAATTAAGGCATCCCTCCGCACCTCTCTGATTCAGAGGGGTTGGGTTAAATGTGGAAGACACATTTCAGTTGAATGCACTCAGTTGTACAACTGACCCTTTCTCTCTACCTCTCCAAACTAGGAAAGGAGACAGTGTGAGATTGGAGTCATGACAGCCTCTGCTTTTAGGGGTCTCGCCTTATTACAAATCAAATTGAATTTTATTTGTTACATGCGCCGAATACCGTGAAATGCTTATTTACATTCAACAATACGGTTGAAGAAATAGAGTTAAGAAAATATTTACTAATAAACTAAAATAAAACATTTTTTAAATGACATAACAACAACGAGGCTATATACAGGGGGTACCGGTACTGAGTCAATGTGGAGGCTATATACAGGGTGTACCGGTACTGGGTCAATGTGGAGGCTATATACAGGGGGTACTGGTACAGAGTCAATGTGGAGGCTATATACAGGGGGTACCGGTACTGAGTCAATGTGGAGGCTATATACAGGGGGTACCGGTACTGGGTCAATGTGGAGGCTATATACAGGGGGTACCGGTACTGAGTCAATGTGGAGGCTATATACAGGGGGTACCGGTACTGGGTCAATGTGGAGGCTATATACAGGGGGTACCGGTACTGAGTCAATGTGGAGGCTATATACAGGGGGTACCGGTACTGAGTCAATGTGGAGGCTATATACAGGGGGTACCGGTACTGGGTCAATGTGGAGGCTATATACAGGGGGTACCGGTACTGAGTCAATGTGGAGGCTATATACAGGGGGTACCGGTACTGAGTCAATGTGGAGGCTATATACAGGGGGTACCGGTACTGAGTCAATGTGGAGGCTATATACAGGGGGTACCGGTACTGAGTCAATGTGGAGGCTATATACAGGGGGTACCGGTACTGGGTCAATGTGGAGGCTATATACAGGGGGTACCGGTACTGAGTCAATGTGGAGGCTATATACAGGGGGTACCGGTACTGAGTCAATGTGGAGGCTATATACAGGGGGTACCGGTACTGAGTCAATGTGGAGGCTATATACAGGGGGTACCGGTACTGAGTCAATGTGGAGGGGCACCGGTTAGTCGAGGTAATTTATGAAGTAACTATGCATAGATAATAAACAGCGAGTAGCAGATGTGTAAAAAAAAGGGGGGGGGGGGGGGGGGGGTCAATGTAAATAGTCCGGGTGGCCATTTGATTAATTGTTCAGCAGTCTTATGGCTTGGGGGTAGAAGCTGTTCAGGAGACTTGGCGCTCCGGTACCCCTATGACTTGGATGACTGGAGTCTTTGACAATTTTTAGGGCCTTCCTCTGACACCGCCTATTATATAGGTCCAGGATGTCAGGAAGCTTGTCCCCAGTGATGTACTGGGCCGTACGCACTACCGTCTGTAGCGCCTTACGGTCAGATGCCGAGCAGTTGCCATACCAGGCGGTGATGCAACCGGTCAGGATGCGCTGGAAGATGCACCTGTAGAACTTTTCAAGATCTGGGGACCAATGCCAAATATTTTTTTGGTCTCCTAAGAGGGAAAAGGTGTCGTCGTGTCCTCTTCATAACTGTCTTGGTGTGTTTGGACCATGATAGTTTGTTGGTGACGTGGACACCAAGGAATTTGAAACTCTCGACCCGCTCCACTTCAGCCCCGTCGATGTTAAATGGGGCCTGTTTGGCCCTCCTTTTCCTATAGTCCACGATCATCTCCTTTGTCTAGCTCACATTGAGGGAGAGGTTGCCATACGATGTCATCAACAAGCTCACTGTTGGTTGTAAAATGCATCAAACTCAATGAGGAAATCTGGGTAATGGAAATTAATGTAGAACAGCGTATCAGACTACATTCTTTCTCTGCGTGGTCCAATACTGTACTTAGTTTTCAAAGCTACATATCTTCCGTCAGCTTCATTCTTGCAGTTGACAGGAGCCATCAGTGCAGACGGCTGTCGCGCTATCTGACACGAGACTGTAAATACTGTAATATACAATCACAGGTCTTCAAACAGAGAAGTAATAGCCTCATCATTATAATGGGACTAGGGATAACCGAACAAATATTTCACATTCAGCATAATTTGGCTTATTAAAAAAAAAAAGATCTCGAGGTGTACCAGAGCAGTGAATTGATTGGAAATGCCATTTCTATATGATTAGGTAGTTAAATCATATGGTAAGGGGATTATTTGTTGCTGTTTAAATCAAACCCTTCAGATTTTTGGGGGGTGAGGACACTGTTCAGCCTTCACACTTCAGACAGATTCCAACTCTGAGTTTGGTAGGAGATAACAGCTCCGATGGAACAGAGGGGTTGGGTTAAATGCGGAAGACACGTTTCAGTTGAACATACATTCAGTTGGACAACTTACTAGATATCCCCCTTTCCCTGTTGAGCATTTGAAACATTGAACTCATTTGTAACAGGAACAAAGAAAAGCGGTGATATATAGTGTCGTAGTCTGAACACACACTGTGGAGTTTACACAATGTATCTAGACATTAATGACAAAAGACAATAGCTCAGAAAGATTCATATCAGACTCGGAGATGACAAATATTTTTCGGCAGTCATTACCTCACTATCTTAGGTGTACAGTGAAATAGTCCTCACCCGGCAGTCATTACCTCATTCTCTTAGGTGTACAGTGAAATAGTCCTCACCCGGAAGTCATTACCTCATTCTCTTAGGTTTAGAATTAAATAGTCCTCAGTCATTACCTCATTCTCTTAGGTTTACAATGAAATAGTCCTAAGTCATTACCTCATTCTCTTAGGTGTACAGTGAAATAGTCCTCACCCGGCAGTCATTACCTCATTCTCTTATGTTTAGAATGAAATAGTCCTCAGTCATTACCTCATTCTCTTAGGTGTACAGTGAAATAGTCCTCACCCGGAAGTCATTACCTCATTCTCTTAGGTTTACAATGAAATAGTCCTCAGTCATTACCTCATTCTCTTAGGTTTACTGTGAAATAGTCCTCACCCGGAAGTCATTACCTCATTCTCTTAGGTTTAGAATGAAATAGTCCTCAGTCATTACCTCATTCTCTTAGGTTTACAATGAAATAGTCCTCAGTCATTACCTCATTCTCTTAGGTGTACAGTGAAATAGTCCTCACCCGGCAGTCATTACCGCATTCTCTTAGGTTTACAATGAAATAGTCCTGTCATTACCTCATTCTCTTAGGTGTACAGTGAAATAGTCCTCACCCGGAAGTCATTACCTCATTCTCTTAGGTTTACAATGAAATAGTCCTCAGTCATTACCTCATTCTCTTAGGTTTACAATGAAATAGTCCTCACCCGGCAAACATTACCTCATTCTCTTTACAATGAAATTACAAATGAGCTGAGATAATGGAAATGTCACATTGAATTATTCTGTGTCAAATTCCTTCCATGAATAAAGTACTAATTTCTGCTTCCTAATTGGTGCAGTGTTCTGCCCCAGATGACTTACCGTGGAGAACAGTTTCAGAATATGGGGTTTATGATGCAGGTGTATAGTCCTTATTAGCCCCAAGGTCTACAACAGCCTGATACTCACATTATATAATGTTACCTCTCGTTATATCAGACTTCTAGACACCACCCAAGGTCTAGTATATGGCAATAAGTCAGGTTTTTAATACTCTCGCAAGATTCACTCAGTGTGGTCATTAGCGAGGGGTTTCGGCAAATTAAAGCATATCAAAACGGATCTGCATCAGATTAATTTATGGCTGTCTGTACACTCAATACCCAATACCCAGACCCAAGCACCCAATACCCAGACCCAAGCACCCAATACCCAGACCCAAGCACCCAATACCCAAGCACCCAATACCCAATACCCAGACCCAAGCACCCAATACCCAATAGCTTGACCCAAGCACCCAATACCGAGACCCAAGCACCCAATACCCAGACCCAAGCACCCAATACCCAGACCCAAGCACCCAATACCCAGACCCAAGCACCCAATACCCAGACCCAAGCACCCAATACCCTGACCCAATACCCTGACCCAAGCACCCAATACCCAGACTCAAGCACCCAATACCCAGACCCAATACCCAGACCCAAGCACCCAATACCCTGACCCAAGCACCCAATACCCAGACCCAAGCACCCAATACCCTGACCCAAGCACCCAATACCCAATACCCAGACCCAATACCCAGACCCAAGCACCCAATACCCAGACCCAAGCACCCAATACCCAGACCTAAGCACCAAATACCCAGACCCAAGCACCCAATACCCTGACCCAGACCCAAGCACCCAATACCCTGACCCAGACCCAAGCACCCAATACCCAATACCTTGACCCAAGCACCCAATACCCTGACCCAAGCACCCAATACAGACCACTGGGCTATTTCTGGTCTACCTGATAATGAATTGCACCCACCTGGTCTAAACCAGTCCCTGATTAGAGGGGAACAAGGTAGAAATTGAGTTGGAGGGTCCTAGAGTCTGCTGTGTTTTTGGATTTTCCTTTCAATTAAGACCTAGACAACCAGGTGAGAGGAGTCAGAGACCTAATTAGTTACATTCATTCATCAATCGAGTACAAGGGAGGAGCGAAAATCTGCAGACCCTCAGCCCTCCGTGAAATTAGTTTGACACGCGTTTTAGATCAAGCCCAAGTATCTCTAGCTGGCAATTTACCAGATTGTGTCGTGCTGAATATTCAAAAGAGCAAAATGTTTGAAGTTAATTTAATATGTTCATATATTTCCCACAATATTTCCCAATTTAATAGCAAGTTTTATTGTTTTTTTTCTTACACAACAATACATTCTAGTTCTAGTTGCATTAAAGTATATAATAATATTGAATATTCTAAGCAAACCATGAATAAAGGACACTGCAGGCTATTACCTCAAATGTATAGGCTAATCCTAACCTGGAGGGGCCCCTTTAGGCTAATCCAAACCTGGTGAGGCCTCTTTAGGCTAATCCAAACCTGGTGAGGTTAGGCTAATCCTAACCTGGAGAGAACCCTTTAGGCTAATCCTAACCTGGAGAGAACCCTTTAGGCTAATCCTAACCTAGAGAGACCCCTTTAGGCTAATCCAAACCTAGAGAGGCCCCTTTAGGCTAATCCAAACCTGGTGAGGCCCCTTTAGGCTAATCCAAACCTGGTGAGGTTAGGCTAATCCTAACCTAGAGAGACCCCTTTAGGCTAATCCAAACCTAGAGAGGCCCCTTTAGGCTAATCCAAACCTGGTGAGGCCCTTTAGGCTAATCCAAACCTGGAGAGGCCCCTTTAGGCTAATCCAAACCTGGTGAGGCCCCTTTAGGCTAATCCAAACCTGGTGAGGCCCCTTCAGCTATCACTGATCGCTCGGTTCATGAATATGATGAACGGGAGGAACACAGTACATCATCTGTGACATGTACAACCTCAATGTTACGCAATGTACATCACCCTTCTGACCCTCCACTTCAGCCCTGCTCGGTCAATACTTTTTACCAGAATTAAAATGATAGATTGTACTTTTAATGAACCCGTTAACAAAAAAGTGTCACATCACACTGCCTGCTGTTGGAGTGTAGAAATTGGGCGAGTTCCTTTTGTCAAGGCCCGGTACCCCGGGCCAAAAGAAATTCACCCGTTGTGCACACTCTCTTTTCATCTAATTCTGAATTCCAAATCAATCCCTATAGCCCTTACACCCTATAGGCACCTCCTTTAGATCTGATTGGCTGGGAGGATATGTTACCATGTTTCTTTCACCCTTCCAATGATCTAATATCTAGTTTGACCTTTCCTATCCTCTCAGATCTAGTTCACCTTTCCACAATCCTCTCAGATCTAGTTCACCTGTCCACAATCCTCTCAGATCTAGTCTACATGAGTTGCTAGGAAGTAGGTACGGGTTAAATAGTAAATTCAGATCACATCCATGACGTGACTTAAAGGGGTCTTCAGGGCAGGAGTGGTTCTGTATTTTCTTAATTTCCTGTAGGTTACAGATGAGAGTTGCTGTTTCCCCTCAGTCATATCCTTTACTCAACGTTAAAGTAATTCAGGCTTGTACTGAATTTGTACACTGCGATTACATTTTAAATGAGTGCATATTTGGTTCAGCTGTACTTTAACAGCTGTTTATTTGACCCCAGAATTATTAGTAATCCCATTCTGATGATTTTTCCAACTGTAAATAGTCAAACTATGTAATTTCAGTTGACCCACAAAAATAGCAATGAAGCTTTCCCACAATGCATTGGTGATGACTATATTTCCATGCAATATGTTCAAGGACTTAATAGGGGGATACCTAGTCAGTTGAACAACTGAATGCCTTCAAATGAAATGCGTCGTCCGCATTTAACCCAACCCCTCTGAATCAGAGAGGTGCCTTAATCAACATCCACAGGGCCTGGGGAAAAGTAGGTTAACTGCCTTGCTCAGGGGACGATTGACAGATTTGATCCAGCAACCTTTTCAGTTACTGGCCCAACGCTCTAACCACTAGGCTACCTGCCACCCTGGAATGCTCAGAAGCTTGCATTAAAATTATACATGCTATTTTATAATGTGACATCAGGAAGTCTCCAGAGCAGGATACCAACTTCCTGTAGGTACCAATGTTACAGTTAAAAGTAGATGCTCCCCTTGTTCCATTTACTCAATATAGAAACATGAAAATGTTCCATGCAAACAAGTTAAATATAATAATTAATTTTTAACAGATGACTTGCAGTAGCAAGAGGTGAGTTTTGACATATTTGAATAGAGTGCATTTGGCTCAGCAGTGGCACTAAATTAACATATGTTTATAGTTAAGTTGTTGACTCAGAGGACATCAGCCAAGGTAGTAATTTCCTCTGAGAGAAAAAAAGTGATTATTTTCTATTAACTCTCTCCCATAGATTAAAAAATAATGGACTAGTTTAAGGAGTATGGAGCAAATTCCCTCCAGCCATGGTTTTGCTGATGCTTTTAAATACATGAGAGATGAACGGGTGCACATTTCTGGGTGAAGGGTACACAACGTAACACAACCTGGGGCACGTTCAGAAGGACACAACGTTTTGGAACATTTAGATAAAAAATATGCTATGTGGAACATGTAGAGTAAGGAATCACATCAGCTCTATTCATGACATTTCTATCTAAAACAATTTACAACGTTCAAACATGGCCCTGTTTGAAAAATACCCATGAAGCATTTACGTTTTCCCACAATGCATTGGGGTTGAATGTATTATTCAATGTTGAAATGGAACTCTGAATTTTGCATCATATCTACAGTACCTTAGTGTTTAATGTTTGATGTATATTTTTTGACGTTACAATACATTCAAAGGTTTTTGACACACACCGTTTGTAACGGGTTTCGTCCTCTTCGTCTGACGAGGAGTAGCAAGGATCGGACCAATACGCAGCGTGGTAAGTGTCCATATTGATATAATTTAATAAATCAAACAGAACACTGAACGAAATAACAAAAGTACAAACAAACCCGAAACAGTCCCGTATGGTGAAACCACTAACACAGGATACAGGAAACAACCACCCACAAAACACAAAGAAAAACAGGCTACCTAAATATGGCTCCCAATCAGAGACAATGACTGACACCTGCCTCTGATTGGGAACCATACTAGGCCAAACAGAGAAATAGACAACCTAGACATAAAACATAGAATGCCCACCCACATCACACCTTGACCAAACAAAACATAGAAACATACAAAGCAATCTATGGTCAGGGCGTGACACCGTTTAACTGAAGTCCTATGGCCATAACTAATGAATTAATGACATCCATGAAATATCTGATCATTTGATTCATAAAAATGATGAATGAGTTATTCACAGATGTTATGTGATATGTACTACCTTCTTATTATGCAATGAACTGTCTCTTTCTGATTACCACATGTATTTTTCTGGCTATAATGCAGCTTCTGACACAGCTGTTTAGTTGTAATGATAATGACTTGTTACATAACGGCATTAATTTAATCTCACGTGGGTAATAACAAGCTCAATTTAAGGAAGGAACTGTCACTTCACTGATGGCTCTTGGACATTGGAAAGTATACATGCTCTACAAGTAGAAATGATACAAGCTCTCCCAGTAGAAATGATACACGCTCTCCCAGTAGAAATGATACAAGCTCTCCAAGTAGAAATGATACAAGGTCTCCAAGTAGAAATGATACACGCTCTACAAGTAGACATGATACAAGCTCTCCAAGTAGAAATGATACACTCTCTCCCAGTAGAAATGATACAAGCTCTCCCAGTAGAAATGATACACGCTCTACAAGTAGAAATGATACACGCTCTCCAAGTAGAAATGATACAAGCTCTCCAAGTAGAAATGATACACGCTCTCCAAGTAGAAATGATACAAGCTCTCCAAGTAGAAATGATACAAGCTCTCCCAGTAGAAATGATACAAGCTCTCCCAGTAGAAATGATACACACTCTCCCAGTAGAAATGATACACGCTCTACAAGTAGAAATGATACAAGCTCTCCAAGTAGAAATGATACAAGCTCTCCAAGTAGAAATGATACACGCTCTCCAAGTAGAAATGATACACGCTCTACAAGTAGAAATGATACAAGCTCTCCAAGTAGAAATGATACATGCTCTACAAGTAGAAATGATACAAGCTCTCCAAGTAGAAATGATACAAGCTCTCCAAGTAGAAATGATACACGCTCTACAAGTAGAAATGATACACGCTCTCCAAGTAGCAATGATACAAGCTCTCCAAGTAGAAATGATACATGCTCTCCAAGTAGAAATGACACAAGCTCTCCAAGTAGAAATGATACACGCTCTCCAAGTAGAATGATACACGCTCTACAAGTAGAAATGATAAACGCTCTCCAAGTAGAATTATACAAGCTCTCCAAGTAGAAATGATACACGCTGTCCAAGTAGAAATTATACACACTCTCCAAGTAGAAATGATACACGCTCTCCAAGTAGAAATGATACACGCTGTCCAAGTAGAAATTATACACACTCTCCAAGTAGAAATTATACACGCTCTCCAAGTAGAAATGATACACACTCTCCAAGTAGAAATTATACATGCTATTTTATAATGTGACATCAGGAAGTCTCCAGAGCAGGATACCATTTCCTGTAGGTACCAATGTTACAGTTAAAAGTAGATGCTCCCATTGTTCCATTTACTCAATATAGAAACATGAAAATGTTCCATGCATACAAGTTAAATATAACAATTCATTTTTAACAGATGACTTGCAGTAGCAAGAGGTGAGTTTTGACATATTTGAGTAGAGTGCATTTGGCTCAGCAGTGGCACTAAATTAACATATGTTTATAGTCAAGTTGTTGACTCAGAGGACCTCAGTCAGGGTAGTAATTTCCTGTGAGAAAAAAAAGTGCTTTGATTCTATTAACTCTCTCCCATAGATTAATGGGTAAGAGTTAGTTTAAGGAGTATGGAACAAATTCCCTCCAGCCATGGTTTTGCTGATGCTTTTAAATGCATGAGGTGAACGGGTGCAAATTTCTGGGTGAAGAGTACGCAACGTAACACAACATGGGGCACGTTCAGCAGGACACAAGGTTTTGGAACATTTAGATACAAAATATGCTATGTGGAACATGTAGAGTAAGGAATCACATCAGCTCTATTCATGACATTTCTATCTAAAACACTTTACAACGTTCAAACGTGGCCCTGTTTGAAAAATAGCCACGAAGCATTTAAGTTTTCCCACAATGCATTGGGGTTGAATATATTACCATGCAATGCATTCAATGTTGAAATGGAACTCTGAATTTTGCATCATATCTACAGTACCTCAGTGTTTAATATGAAAGGGAAGCCCTTTCAGAGTATCATTTAGAATCAGGGGACTATTTCTCATTAGTCTGTCTTTGCTTCCTTGTCTTCTTTGTTCCTGTACTCCCCTCACCTTCTCAAAACATCAGTGAGAAGTGAGACGAGAACAGAAGGAAAAGAACATGAGGAAGCAAGGACAGACTATTGAAATAAAGCCAGGGTGTCTCCAAAGTGTCATCAGCTAGCCAATGGAATCTAACCAGAATGCATCACTTACATTTCTGAAGTTAAATTAGAAACGCTTGTTTTTTCCCACCTCATTACCCCAATTAAATTGCAGGGTTTGTTGTGTTGGTTTGAAAAGCAATTTATATTCTAGGTGCTCAAAGATCTCAGGTGTTTTCAAGCGTACAGTACTAAAAAAAAGGACACTGTGAGCAATTAAAGGGATTGAGGCAATAACATCTGCTTTGTGATTCTTCGGTTCGTGAATATGATGAAAGGGGAAAACACAGTCTAGTGTTACGCAATGTACATCACCCTTCTGATTCAAAACTCTTAATATTTGTAAAAAATCTATAAATGTGGCTGTTAAGAACTGTTTCCATCAAGATATTTAGAAATTATATTTTTATTTTTTAAATCACCAGGGGAGCTTGACTTGAAAGCTCCATCTCTGACATCCTCTGCATCATTATCTCGTGGTCGACGGCGTACAACTCCTTCAGATCCAACGAACAAGGCGTTACGAACGCTGTTTGAAATCAACAGCATCAATTCTGTTATTTGTATCATTCATGGTGGGTGTGGTAGTGCCGATGTCCTGTTTAATAAATATATTGATTTATTCTCCCTTAAGAGCTGTCGTATCACCTTCTCTTAGAAATCACACTCCATACTCCATCTCCATAAGGTTCCATGGTGTGAATTGAGGCAGTTTCAATATAGAGCAAGAGTGGTGAGATGTGGTAAGTAATGAGGTGTCGCATCCCTTCTACAGGGAACGAAGTTTATTATATAAAGTAGGTCTTCCACCTTATTCAAGTCACACAATATTAAATGCATGGAAATGTGTCACACGTACAAGATATATTTTTTACATGTTTTATTAACCTTTATTTAACCAGGGGAACCCATTGAGACCGCAGGCTCATTTCCAATGGTGCCCGGAAAACAACAGTTTTCAGGGCACTCAAGCAATGTGAGCAACACATTTAAGCATGATCAGTACAAAATTACAGTTACAACATTTCAAATAAATTACATTCCATTAAAAAGGGCGTTAGAAACTAATATATACAATCAATCAAAACAAGTGCAGTTTTCATTGGTCACATTCTTTATCGGAGCACTAAATTCATCTTTTGGGACCAAATAATCAAGTTTTAGAGTGACCTGTAGGTAATTCCAGGACTGAGGGGCATAGTAACTGAAAGCAGTCTTCCCAAACTCAGAGCAGACCCGTGGAACTTCTAGAGCAAACCAGTCTTATCTCAGAGGAGACCCGTGGAACTTCTAGAACCATCTAGTCTTATCTCAGAGGAGACCCGTGGAACTTCTAGAACAAACCAGTCTTAACTTGGAGGATTCCTGCGGAACTTCTAGAAACATCTAGTCTTGAGAGAGAGTCTTATAGTTAATACATTTCTAATTTAGAAGTGAGGTGATGGGAGTTTCTGGAGGAGAGATTTATATACGAATAATAGCCAATGTTGGGTCCTTCTGGTAGTCAGAGACTCCCAGCCAACAGAACTATATAAGAGATAATGATGCGTACGAAAATGATCCCCAGTGATAAAATGCAAGGCTGATTTATAGACTGATTCTAGTGGTTTTAACACAGAGGCTGCTGCGTACATGTTGATTGAGTCTCCAGAGTCAATTACTGGGAGGAGTGTTGCTTGAACAATCTTCCTCCTATTTTCAAAAGTGAGACAGGATTTATTTCTATACATGAAACCAATCTTTACTCGCAACTTCTAGTCAGTTTATCAATGTGTGTTTTAAAGGACAGTTTATCGTCAATCTGAATACCTAGATATTTATAACGGTGGCCTGGCTCAATTTGGCCTCCTCTCAAGGTATAGATACAATATGTCGTTTATTAGGATCAAGTTTACTCGACCAAGAGAAAAACATAAATTTGGTTTTATCAACATCTAACACTAATTTAAGATCGGTGAGCGATTCTTGAATTGAACCAAAGCCAAGCTGAATGTCGTGGATTTCCTGCTGCATTGAAGGGACACGGGAATACATAACTGTGTCATCCACATAGAGATGTAAGCCCCAGTTATTATTATTCAGGGACAGACCAACATTACTCATTGTAAATAGTGAACAGTATTGGGCCTAGCATTGGGCCTTGTGGGACTCCTCTGGTTATGTTAAGAAAATTAGACTGAACTCCATCACCAGATAGACATTGACTTCTGTCGTGCAGTCCGCTTGATCTAAAAATAAAAAATAAAAACCATTTAAAAAACTCTAGCAGGAGTTCACAATCAACTGTATCGAATATAAAAGACAGCGCAGTGCTGTTTCCTGTCTAGTGTGTTAACTATGTCATTAAGACTAGAGAAGCAACCGAGATGATGCTGTGTCCTGTCTAGTGTGTTAACTATGTCATTAAGACTAGAGAAGCAACCGAGATGATTCCGTGTCCTGGCTAGTGCGTAAACTATGTCATTATGACTAGAGAAGCAACCGAGATAATGCTGTGTCCTGGCCTAAAGTCTGACTGCTAAGCATTCAGAATACAATTTCTATCTAAAAAAAGACCGCAGCTGAGAATTTACCAAGAGTTCTAATATTTCCACTAGACATTAAAGTTTTGAAATTGAGATTGCCTTGAGCAGCATTTTAATTAGCAACAAGGAATTTCTGCTCTGCATTTTGATTAGACATCTAGACAGTGCAGAGTGGATGTTTGACTGAGCGTTTGCGATCAATTTCGGCCTGTTTATTTGACTCCGAAGTCGATGGTCTTGTTTTGGGGTGAGTTTCCCAATATCAGCGGATTTGTAGAATCACGTATGCTCGTGCCATTGTAACGAGTCAACCCACTAAACCTGATCCCAATCCTGTTTCTTCCATCTCTCCACCCTCCCTGAACTGTCCACTCGTTTAACCCCCCTCAAGGATTTATTTATAAGCAATGGATTGGTGTTTCCACCTACTGTATTCCTTACACTAGTCTATTGCTTTTACATGTAAAAATGAGGTGGAGTGTACATATGTATGAATGTACACTTTAGGGAGGAGGGGCGAAACTCCAATACCAAATCAACATCTACCCATACGAATGTGTGGATGAGAGAAATAGTTCGATTTAAGTAATATGGAAATGATACACACTCTCCAAGTAGAAATTATACACGCTCTCCAAGTAGAAATTATACACGCTCTCAAAGTAGAAATTATACACGCTTTCCAAGTAGAAATTATACACACTCTCCAAGTAGAAATTATACACATAGTATTACTCCAGAGCAGGATACCAACTTCCCGTAGGTACCAATGTTACAGTTAAAAGTAGATTTTATTTTATTTCACCTTTATTTAACCAGGTAGGCTAGTTGAGAACAAGTTCTCATTTACAACTGTGACCTGGCCAAGATAATGTCACGACTTCTGCTGAAGATGAAGCAAAGCAGTGCGACAGAAACAACACAGAGTTAAACATGGAATAAACAAGCGTACAGTCAATAACACAATAGACAAAATAAATAAATAAAGTCTATATACAGTGTGTGCAAATGGCATGAGGAGGTAAGGTAATAAATAGGCCATAGTAGCAAAGTAATTACAATTTAGCAGATTAACACTGGAGTGATAAATGAGCAGATGATGATGAGCAGATGATGGTGTGTAAGTATTGATACTGGTGTGCAAAAGAGCAGCAACATAAATAAAAACAATATGTGGATGAGGTAGGTAGATTGGGTGGGCTATTTACAGATGTAGCGATCGGTTAGCTGCTCAGATAGCTGATGTTTAAAGTTAGTGAGGGAAATGTAAGTCTCCAGCTTCAGCAATTTTTGCAATTTGTTCCAGTCACTGGCAGCAGAGAACTGGAAGGAAAGGCGGCCAAAGAAGGTGTTGGCTTTGGGGATGACCAGTGAGATATACCTGCTGGAGCGCGTGCTACGGGTGGGTGTTGTTATCGTGACCAGTGAGCTGAGATAAGGCGGAGCTTTACCTAGCATAGACTTATAGATGACCTGGAGCCAGTGTGTCTGGCGACGAATATGTAGCGAGGGCCAGCCGACGAGAGCATACAGGTCGCAGTGGTGGGTGGTTTAAGGCGCTTTGGTAACAAAACGGATGGCACTGTGATAGACTACATCCAATTTGCTGAGTAGAGTATTGGAAGCTATTTTGTAGATGACATCGCCGAAGTCGAGGATCGGTAGGATAGTCCATTTTACTAGGGTAAGTTCGGCGGCGTGAGTGAAGGAGGCTTTGTTGCGGAATAGAAAGCCGATTCTAGATTTGATTTTGGATTGGAGATGTTTGATATGAGTCTGGAAGGAGAGTTTACAGTCTAACCAGACACCTAGGTATTTGTAGCTAACACGCTAACACGCAGGTTGTGTTCTGTTGCGTACTCTTCACCCAGACGTTTGCACCCGTTCACCTCTCATGCATTTAAAAGCATCAGCAAAATAATGACTGGAGGGAGTTTGCTCCATTTCCTCACACTAGTTCATTGTTTTTGAATCCATGAGAGAAAGTTTATAAAATAGAATAACTTCACTACCTTGGCTGAGGTTGTCTGAGTCAACAACAACTATAAACATATGTTCATTTAGTGCCACTGCTGAGTCAAATGCACTCTACTCAAATATAATGTCAAAATTCACCTCTTTCAATTTACATTTTAGTCATTTAGCAGACGCTCTTATCCAGAGCGACTTACAGTAGAGTGCATACATTTTATTACATTTTTACATACTGAGACAAGGATATCCCTACCGGCCAAACCCTCCCTAACCCGGATGACGCTATGCCAATTGTGCGTCGCCCCACGGACCTCCCGGTTGCGGCCGGCTGCGACAGAGCCTGGGCGCGAACTCAGCCCAGCCTGGGCGCGAACCCAGAGACTCTGGTGGCGCAGCTAGCACTGCGATGCAGTGCCCTAGACCACTGCGCCACCCGGGAGGCCAATTCCAAGTCATCTGTTAAAAATGAATTATAATATTTAACTTGTATGTATGAAACATTTTCATATTTTTATATTGAGTAAATGGAACAAGGGGAGCAGCTAGGACACAATTTTTTGGGAACGATCAGATAGAAATATGCAATGTAGAACATGTGGAGTGAGGAATCACGTCAGCTCTATTCATGACATTTCTATCTAAAACACTTGACAACGTTCAAACGTGGCCCTGTTTGAAAAATACCCATGAAGCGTTTAACCTTTCCCACAATGCATTGGTGCTGAATGTTCCATCATACAAAACATTCAATGTTGAAATGGAACTCTCTGAAATGCTACAGTACCTCAGTGTTTATTATTTGATGTAGATTTTTTCACATTACAATACATTCAAAGGTTTTTGGCACACACCGTTAGCTGAAGACCTATGGTCATAACTAATGAATTAATTTACTTTACATTGAACTTCTCTGATCCTTTGGTTCATAGAAATGATGAATGGGTTAATCACAGATGTTGTGTGATATGTACAGCCTTCATTGTTACGCAATGTACATCAGCCTTTCTGATTATGATACCAGAATCATGATGATTATAATGTTTAAAAAAAAATACACTTTTCATTTGTCTGTCACAAGGAAAGTCCTTTGAGGCAAAGTGTTTTACAGTGGAGTCCTGGCTAAACAGCAGCAGTTAGTTCAACATGTGTAACCTATAGCAAAATCAGCACACTATGTCATCATGAGCCCATCCAGCCTACAGGAAACATTTATACACTCCTCCTGAACAGAGTAAAAGTAATAATATATATTTTCATGTGATCAATGAAAGAATGTTAATTTCAAGTACTAATGCTTTTCCAAACTTCAACGTTCTTAGGCTGCGTTTACAAAGGCATCCCAATTCCGATCTTTATTTCACTAATTGGGTTTTTGACCAATCAGATCAGCTCTGAAAAAGAGCTGATGTGAAAAGATCTGATTTGTCAAAAGACATATTATTGCAGGGATGTTTTTAGTTTTTCCTTTCAATTAAGACCCAGACAACCAGGTGAGGGGAGATTTTGACTAATTAATGACCTTAATTCATCAATCATATACAAGAGAGGAGCGAAAACCCACAGACACTGCCCTACCGTGGAATGAGTTTGACAAGCATGAATTAGTGGAAAATATATCAGAATCGGGCTGCCTGTGTAAGACCAGTGGTTTTATGATTTTCTGTACTACAGGGCCTGTACTCACAAAGTATCTCAGAGTAGGAGTGCTAATCTAGGATCCGTTTTAGCCTTGACTGTAATGAATAGACAGGGGGAACCTGATCCTAGATCACCACTCCTACTCTGATACCCTTTATGAATACAGAATGCATGTTTCACAATTGCCTTTGGATGCACTTCAAGTCTGAAATGTCCACCTCTGACATATATCTACTGTCACTTGCTAGCTGAGCTTATCTGCTGCCAAAGGTGACATACTATTTATCATTGAGGGATAAAGCTTGTGTCTGTCAATTAGAGGTGTTCCCTGGGGTTTAATTTGACTGGCCTCCTTTCATCATACTATCAATTATATGTAAACAATATTTTAACTCCAAAGGAGGCCAATGTAATATGAACGCTAATGCCTCTATTGTGGAGAGGAGCACAAAGGAGGCAGACACAAAGTGCCTCTGAGTGGGAGAGTGAACAGATAAGGAAACTAATACGTTGGCTTTGGCACTCCAGTATTACTGAAGTTAATACATCTGCTTAGCAGTTTGAAGCGGGTTTCTTCCTGGAACTGTTGGTTATTGTTCTTTGATTTCTAACCTACCTCATTTCCTGAAAGGTTTACTTTCATGGGCCTTACGCACATCAGCTTGTGAAAAAAGTTGGATTCTCATAATTGCATATTAGTTTGTGACCAAAGAGGTTTCATTTCTTTGCCGCGGACATGAAACCTTTTAGTTGTTTATGTAAATGACAGTGAGATGGGCATATAGGGAGGCAGTAATTTGTTCATAAATTTCCTTTCATTCTGTACAGGTAATTTGTTTTCAAGTAAACTGAGCTGAAGATGAAGCTGGAAAAGTTTTATAAAATTAGCATGGTCTGCTGGCTGAAAAGGAGTGCCTGTCTCTGTAAGATCTGTACAATATTAATGCATTGTTTTGTCGTTTAGGGCAGTCAATGAGGGTGACATTTTTAGAGTCAGGCAATATAGTGTATTTGTTGTTTGTGAAAAGCACTTACTCACCCTTTCTGGTAAACGTACAACATGCAATCAAAGCTCACTAAATTGTGCCTCACAAGTAATACAACAAATGATCTATTAACAGTGGGATACGTATACTTCAAGTTTTTAAATATAATTTTTAAATGGTCTAAGAAGAGAAACATTAGCAGGGCAATTCAAGCGTAGTCAATATGCAGTGATAATGTATTGGGCCTATATCCTACTGCACAAATATAATTGCTAGAAAACTGTTTATAATTGGTTAATGTCGAATAGGCTTACGACTGAGCGGTAGATCTCGACCTGCATTTTGACTCAGAAAGTGATCTTGACTCAGAAAAAGGTTGGTGACCACTGCGCTAGAAGGATATTTCTCTCTCAAGGGATAATGTGACACAAAAAAATAATCACTATCTCGTCGTCATGGCGTCCAGCGTTGCTGTCAGACATCACCCGTTGAGGGAATGATTCCTTTGAAATCAATGAAAGCTTCTATAGATGGGTTAGCTGACAACGTCACTAACACGATGCACAAGCTTCAATGGGGCAGAAGTCTGTGTGTGTTGTTATGGTTCTGGATGGCCAGATAGCTAGCAACAATGACAAGAAACTGCCATGATTGCGGACGGTCAGATAGCTAGCAACAATGACAATAAACTACCATGATTCTGGATGGCCAGATAGCTAGCAACAATGACAAGAAACTGCCATGATTCTGGATGGCCAGATAGCTAGTAACAATGACAAGAAACTGCCCTGATTCTGGATGGCCAGATAGCTAGTAACAATGACAAGAAACTGCCCTGATTCTGGATGGCCAGATAGCTAGCAACAATGACAAGAATATTAGGTGGCTGGATTCAGCTCGTTTCATCTTGTTCTTGATAGCATGTCTTGCTTAGAGGTGTTTTAACTGATTTCATGTCAATGATAATATGACTAAAATTCGCTAGCTAGCTAACCAACAAATGTGACGATGCATTTGAGAGACAACAAGTGCTCATTGTGCAAATATATTTATGTTTTCAATAAACATTAAAGACAAAATATAGCTTATTTTTGTTATCAAAAATCTAAGCCAACCCTGTCTGTTTTGCCCCATAGTGGTGCATCCATCAGTTTTGTTGCTAAACAACACACCTGTCTATACTGCCAGTGTTGCGGTCGCGTTGCGTCACATCCAATGGCATCATCCAATTTTTGACGGCTGACGCGCGCTGAATTGAAATAATGAGAAATAAAGTTGATTTCAGTTGCATATGGCCTCCACTAGACACCACTGGTTGTTTTACTAGGATTTATGGAAACGCTAGCTCGCTAGCTACATTGACTATGCTCAAAATGCTAACAAAAGCAACGTGTAATTAGAAGATCATTTAGTACAACCACTAGCAACAATTTAAGAGTACTTGCAAAAAAACAACCAAAGCTATTGTATTTACGCATTATTGATAAATATGATACAGTACAATAATGAGAAATAGAATAAAGAGGCTCTTCCCCTCTGCTCCTCTCCACGCTCTGTGTAGCAGGTAGAACGTCACATTGACACGACGCTGATGGCAAAACCAACGCTTATAGTCGAGCTAAAGTGTAACGCTGAGAAGGATGTTCACCTAAGCCGGTTGTTCCACGAAATGAGTCCCATTAGGTTAGTGTAACATAGTAAAAAAATATCTATATATTATTTTACTTAATTTTAACAGTCTGTCATGAAAAGCACATTTTCAACTTAATAATTCACTTTTTTTCCATCTGAAGAGGTTAAATAAAAAATGTCTGCACATCAAATGCTCCAGTGTGAAATCAACACTGAGAGTGTTAAATTTAACACTATTCCATGTCTATACGGGTCCACACTTTTCAGTGTTACGCATTATTTTTTGCATATTTCCCAGAGTACCTTTCAATAAATTGTAGAGTTACCACCAATGACTGTATATGCTAGTGACAGAAACATGGTTGTTGCATTCATTCATTTTCAGCTGTGTGACCTTCCCCAAGTGAGATTCCTAACTGACTATGTTATTGTCAATATGGTTTTCATAAGGTCTTATTTTGACTGCCTTGTTGTACCCTAAAACAGCATCTCATGGTTTGTAGGCCACATCAGGCCTGCAGGTCACAGTATGCTGTCTTGCAAGATGATAAATAATTCCTATTGGAATCCAGCCAGAGTGGGGATATCAAACATTTATCCTTTTTATTCACCTGCAACCTGCATTCAGAATGACTGCTAGGGTTGGGAAGACCAAAGATATGAGACTACCTAAAAAATCGAAACAGGAACAACCGTTTAGTAACGGGTGCAATAAATCCAAGTAACAAGATTGGATTAGTTTAGGAAAATATATGTTATTTATATTTGAATAGCATAATATTAATCAGTCTATTTGCATGCAAAAACATACATATTGAAACAAAGAAACGTTGGGGTGTCTGGGGCGCCGTGAGAGTTATTTAAGATACTTTTCAAAGTAGGGTTTCAGACATTTTTGAAAGATGGTCTGGGACTCCGCTGTCCTGACTTTAGTAGGAAGCTTGTTCCACCATTGGGGTGATAAGACAGAGCAGAGCTTTGACTGAGCTGAGCGGAAGCTGCCCTACAGTCAGGGTTGGTAGACCAAGAGACCAGAGGTGGCGGAACTGAGTGCTCGGGTTGGGATGTAGGGTTTGAGTACTGATAAGATGGCGCCAAAGAGGATGGCTGACGTTTTACATGCTCCTAACCAACTGTGCTATTTGTTCGTTTTTTTGCTTTGTTTGTAACCTATGTTTTTAACTTACTTTGTACATAATGTTGCTTCTACCATCGACTTATGACTGAAAATAACATCAGAACAGGGATGTACTCACCACGAACTGGAAGAAGCTTTTTCCTTTAATGAGTCCGACGAGAAGGATATACTGCTTTCCCGGGAACAAGCCCAAATCCCCGTCATTTGCGTAAAGAAAAGACGGAGGAAAAGAGGGCGCAGATCAGGCTGCCTTCTGAGAAACCATAGGCATGCAAGTAAACTCCCACTGCCATCCATTCTACTTGCTAACGTACAATCATTGGAAAATAAAATTGATGACCTACGATTATGATGATCCTACCAATGGGACATTAAAAACTGTAATATCTTATGTTTCTGGCTGAACGAAGACACGGATATTATAGAGCTGGTGGGATTTTCAATGCACCGGCAGAACAGAGAAAAAGATACGTGAGGTGGAGGTGTTTTTTTATTTTTTATAACAGCTTGTGCGCAATGTCTAATATTAAAGAAGTCTCGGGGTATTGCTCGCCTGAGTTAGAGTACCTTATGATAAGCTGTAGACCACACTATCTACCAAGAGAGTTCTCATCTATATTATTCGTAGCTGTCTATTTACCACCACAGACCGATGCTGGCACTAAGACTGCACTCAACCAACTCTATAAGGCCATAAGCAAACAAGAAAATGCTCATCCAGAAGCGGCGCTCCTAGTGGCCGGGGACATTAATGCAGGCAAACTTAAATCAGTTTTACCAAATTTTTACCAACATGTCACATGTGCAACCAGAGGGAAAAAAACTCTACATCACCTTTACTCCACACACAGAGACGCATACAAATCTCTCCCTCGCCCTCCATTTTGGCAAATCTGACAATAATTCTATCCTCCTGATTCCTGCTTACAAGCAAAAACTAAAGCAGGAAATACTAATGACTTGCTCAGTATGGATGTGGTCAGATGCCTTCGGACGAACCATCAAACAGTTAAAGCGTCAATACAGGACTAAGATTGAATTCTACTACACTGGCTCTGACGCTTGTCGAATGTGGTAGGGCTTGCAAACTATTACGGACTACAAATGGAAACCCAGCTGCGAGCTGCCCAGTGACGCAGCTTATCAGACGAGCTAAATGCCTTCTATGCTCGCTTCGAGGCAAGCAACACTGAAGCCTGTATGAGAGCACCAGCTGTTTGGGGCGACTGTGTGATCACGCTCTTCATAGCTGATGTGAGCAAGACCGTTAAACAGGTCGACATTCACAAGGCCGTGGGGCCAGAGGGATTACCAGGACATGTACTCCGAGCATGCGCGGACAAACTAGCAAGTGTCTTCACTGACATTTTCAACCTCTCCCGGAGTGAGTCTGTAATACCAACATGTTTCAAGCAGACCATCATAGTCCCTGTGATCAAGAAAGCAAAGGTAACATGCCTAAATTACTACTGCTCCATGTCAGTAGCCATGAAATGCTTTCAAATGCTGGCCATGCCTCACATCAATACCATCATCCCGGAAACCCTAGACCCACTCCAATTCGCATACCGCCCCAACAGATCCACAGATGACGCAATCTCAATCGCACCCCACACTGCCCTTTCCCACCTGGACAAAAGGAACACCTATGTGAGAATGCTGTTCATTGACTACAGCTCAGCGTTCAACACCATAGTGCCCACAAAGCGCATCACTAAGCTAAGGACCATGGAATTAAACACCTCCCTCTGCAACTGGATCCTGGACTTCCTGACGGGACACCCCCAGGTGGTAAGGGTAGGCAACAACACATCTGCCACGCTGATCCTCCACACGGGGACCCTTCAGGGGTACGTGCTTATTCCCCTCCGGTACTCCCTGTTCACCCACGACTGTGTGGCCAAGGATGACTCCAACACCATCATTAAGTTGACACAACAGTGGTAGGCCTGATCACCAACAATGATGAGACAGCCTATAGGGAGGAGGTCAGAGACCTGGCAGTGTGGTACCAGGACAACAACCTCTCCCTTAACGTGAGCAAGACAAAGGAGCTGATCATGGACTACAGGAAAAGGAGGGCCGAACACGCCTCATTCACATCGACGGAGTTGTAGTGGAGCGGGTCAAGAGTTTCAAGTTCCTTGACGTCCACATCACCAACAAACTATCATGGTCAAAACATACCAAGACAGTTGTGAAATGTGCACGACAACACCTTTTCCCAATCAGGAGACTGAAAAGATTGGGCATGTGTCCCTAAGTCATCAAAAAAGTTATACAGCTTCACTATCGAGAGCATCCTGACCCGTTGTATCTCCAAATGGTATGGCAACTGCTCGGCATCTGACCGTAAGGCACTACAGAGGGTAGTGTGTATGGCCCAGTACATCACTGGGGCCAAGCTTCCTGCCATCCAGGACCTATATACTTGGCGGTGTCAGAGGAAGGCCCAAAAATGTGTCAAAGACTCAAGTCACCCAAGTCATAGACTGTTCTCTCTGCTACAAGTCATAGCGGTACTGGAGCTCCAAGTATAGGTCCAAAAGGCTCCTGAACAGCTTCTACTTCCAAGCCATGAGACTACTGAACAATTAATCAAATGGCCACGCGGGCTATTTAGCCCCCCACATTTTCTGCTTAAAATATGAAAGGGATTTAGAATGACCTAAGCCTCAGCTCCCCCTGTATTTCCCATTCAATGGATATTGTTGTTTTTCCTAATGCTACTGCATAGCATTGTCTGTTTGTCCTGTTCGGCTGGATACAAACTGCACATTTTCTACAAGTAGGAAGACATTTAACTGAAAGTGTATTCGGAAAGTATTCAGACCCCCACATTTTATTACATTACTGCCTTATTCTAAAATGGATTAAATAGTTTCCCCTCATCAAGCTACCCACACGATGACAAAGCAACCCCCCCCCCCCCCAAAGAAAACTGAAATATTAAGTATTCAGACCCTTTACTCAGTAGTTTGTTGAAGCACCTTTGACAGCGATTACAGACTTGAGTCTTCTCGGGTATGATGCTACGAGCTTGGCACACCTGTATTTGGGGAATTTCTCCCATTCTTCTCTGCAGATCCTCTCAAGCTCTGTCAGGTTGGATGGGGAGCGTCGTTGCACAGCTATTTTCAGGTCTCTTCAAAGGATGTTAGATCCGGTTCAAGTTGGTCACTGAAGGACATATAGAGACTTGTCCCGAAGCCACTCCTGCGTTGTCTTGGCTGTGTGCTTAGCGTCGTTGTCCTGTTGAAAGGTGAACCTTTGCCCCAGTCTAAAGTCCTGAGCACTCTGGAGCAGGTTTTCATCAATGATCTCTCTGTCCTTTGCTCCATTCATCATGTGCATTTTACTGAGGAGTAGCTTCCGTCTGGCAACTCTACCATAAATGCCTGATTGGTGAAGTGCTGCAGAGATGGTTGTCCTTCTGGAAGGTTCTCCCATCTCCACAGAGGAACTCTGGAGCTCTGTCTGAGTGACCATCCGGTTCTTGGTCACCTCCCTGACCAAGGCCCTTCTCCCCCCGGGTGGCCAGCTCTAGGAAGAGTCTTGGTGGTTCCAAACTTCTTCCATTTAAGAATGATGTAGGCCACTGTGTTCTTGGGGACCTTCAATGCTGCAGACATTTTTTGGTACCCTTCCCCAGATCTGTGCCTCGACACAATCCTGTCTCGGAGCCCTACGGACAATTCCTTTGACCTCATGGCTTGGTTTTTGCTCTGACATGCACTGTCAACAGTGGGACCTTATAAAGACAGGTGTGTGCCTTTCCAAATCATGTTCAATCAGTTGAATTTACCACAGATGGACTCCAATCAAGTCGTAGAAACCTCTCAAGGATGATCAATGGAAACAGGATGCACCTGAGCTCAATTTCGAGTCTCATAGCAAAGGGTCTGAATACTTATGTAAATAAGGTATTTCAGTTTTTTTATTATATAAATTTGCACAAATTTCACTTTGTTATTATGGGGTATTGTGTGTAGATTGCTGAGGATTATATTTTTAAAATCCACTTTAGAATAAGGCTGTAACGTAACAAAATGTGGTAAAAGGCAAGTGGTCTGAATACTTTCCAAAGGCACTGAATATATATATATACATATTTTTTTTAATGTTTATTTTTTAGGGCCCTGAGCCCTGAATTACATGAATTATGTAAATAACAGCAAATACTCACATCAATATAAATATAAAGTGCAAGCAAAGAGAAACACATGGTCATTAAAAACAAACACATTGATCAGTAATAAGGTCCTCAATCAGTATAACGGAGGAAATGTTGTTTACCTGTTGAGCAAAATCAAAGATGAAATGCATCCTGATGTCTTTGCTTGCTGGTTCAGTGTTTTTAAACCCTCAGTCTGAGACCAGGGGCACTAGAGATAACTAACCCTAAACCTTGTTGAGGCTTTGTCGTTGATATTCTGTAAGTTCACCATCACGTGTGTCATTTTCTGTGTGTTGTAGATCCCGGGAAGAATTGTGGCCACAAAGGTGACGACGGCAAATGAGGATCATGAGAGAATAGATTACCTTTAAATTAATAAGAGTTGAATGAAACACATTGTAATGTATTGTAATGACACTGGATCAAATGGTTGTGATGTATAGAGAGCATCTAGTCTGGTGCATCATTTCATAAACTGCTTCAATTAGCCCCACTCATAAATTAGCCCCACTCACAAATTAGTCCCACTCATAAATTAGCCCCACTCATAAATTAGCCCCACTCAAAAATTAGCCCCACTCATAAATTAGCCCCACTCATAAATTAGCCCCACTCACAAATTAGCCCCACTCACAAATTAGCCCCAATCATAAATTACCCCCACTCACAAATTAGCCCCACTCAAAAATTATCCCCACTCAAAAATTATCCCCACTCATAAATTATCCCCACTCATAAATTAGCCCCCCTCACAAATTAGCCCCACTCATAAATTAGCCCCACTTACAAATTAGCCCCACTTACAAATTAGCCCCACTCACAAATTATCCACACTCACAAATTAGCCACACTCACAAATTAGCCTCACTCACAAATTAGCCCCAA
The DNA here is from genome assembly GCF_016432855.1 of Salvelinus namaycush. Lineage (NCBI taxonomy): Eukaryota > Metazoa > Chordata > Actinopteri > Salmoniformes > Salmonidae > Salvelinus > Salvelinus namaycush. Next base: position 5,393,408 of record NC_052315.1, read on the forward strand.
CCATAAATTAGCCACACTCACAAATTAGCCCCACTTACAAATTAGCCCCACTCACAAATTAGCCCCAACCATAAATTAGCCACACTCACAAATTAGCCACACTCACAAATTAGCTCCACTCACAAATTAGCCCCACTTACAAATTAGCCCCACTCACAAATTAGCCCCAACCATAAATTAGCCACACTCACAAATTAGGCACACTCACAAATTAGCCTCACTCACAAATTAGCCCCAACCATAAATTAGCCACACTCACAAATTAGCCCCAACCATAAATTAGCCACACTCACAAATTAGCCCCACTTACAAATTAGCCACACTCACGAATTAGCCCCACTTACAAATTAGCCCCACTCACAAATTAGCCCCAACCATAAATTAGCCACACTCACAAATTAGCCCCAACCATAAATTAGCCCCACTCACAAATTAGCCCCAACCATAAATTAGCCACACTCACAAATTAGCCCCACTTACAAATTAGCCCCACTCACAAATTAGCCCCAACCATAAATTAGCCACACTCACAAATTAGCCACACTCACAAATTAGCCCCACTCATAAATTAGCCCCACTCACAAATTATCCCCACTCGTAAATTAGCCTCACTCACAAATTGGTCCTTCTTGTAAATTAGCACATCGATAATGATTTTAGAATCATATAAAGGGCACATCCCAAATTGACAGAGTGCTATCAGTGAAATCTGTTATTCAAATGAGCCTGCTCTTGTTATTAGAGTTTTATGATTGTGTAATTCATTAAAGCCTCTCATAAACAAAGTAATAATTGTTTTTTCTCTTATCCCCCACTCTTCCCTACTCTGGGAGCACTGCTAGGTGCCGGTTCACAGAAATACAATCTGTCTGGGAGTTCACTCTATAAAATAATTCCACAGGGCATGTTCTGTTGAATTGGTCTGGCATTTGAGAGTGGCGAAAAGAGAAGGGTAACTTGTTGGGGAGGAGGGTCTTTAAAGTATGTCCTTGGGCTGATGCAATTATCTGAACCATTGAATCCTTTAATGACTGCTGCCTGGTACAACTAGCCAGAACTCGGATGGTTAGCCAACTGCAATAATATTGTGTCATCTTATTGTATATATAGGAGTTGGCTAACCATCCGAGCTCTGGCTAGTTGTACCAGGCAGCAGTCATTAAAGGATTCAATGTTTCAGATAATTGCATCAGCTCAATGACAATGATAATGATTGTGCAACTCAACCTCCAAAATAAATATGTGCAAAATACATATACAGTATTTTGCAAACAGACAAAAAAATGAACGTTTTTTTTCCTAAACGTTCAATAGTATGACTGACGACCATTCTTCCGTCACATTGAATCTTTGATACCCATTTTATTTTTGAAAAGAATTATGTTCTGGAATGTTGTTTGCGTCCAAGGAAACCTGTTTGAGGTGTGCGTTCTGCCGTCAGGGTGTAATCATATTCATTGCATGACTAAAATTAAATAAATATTAAATATTTTCCAGCATGCTCTTTTACAGGTACATTTTTACAATGTTTTTGCATGTACATAGATTGATTAATTCGTCTTCTGCTACTCAAATATAAACAACATACATTTGTCTAAACTAATCCACATCTGTTTATTACACTCGTTACTAAAATGGTCATTCCAGTTTACATGCTTTAGGTAGTCTCATATCTTAATCTTCCCAACCCTGGTAGTCATTCTGCAGGCGAATGAAAATTCCAAAAGCAAGGTTGCGGGTGAATAAAAATTCCAAATGTTGGATATCCCAACTCTGGTTGGATTCCAATATGCATCACACATCACTTTGCATGCCAGCATAATGTGACATGCAGACCTGATGTGGCCCGTAAACCATAAGATTCAGACCACTATAAATAAGGCCTTATGACATATGTACAGTATTGTCTTGAAGAATAAAAGGTGAATGATAACATATTCACTTAAGTTCTCACTCGCAAATACATTGATCGCTGATAACTCTACAATTCATTGAAAGGCAAGGCACTCTGAAAAATATGCAAATAAGGCTTTACATTAAGCAGTGTGTTAATGTAACACTGAAAAGTGTGAACCCGTATAGACACTAGAACAGTGTTAAATGTAACACTTTCAGTGTTGGATAATGTTGTTTTTCCTAATGCTACTGCATAGCATTGTCTGTTTGTCCTGTTCGGCTGGATACAAACTGCAAATTTTCTGCAAGTAGGAAGACATTTAAGAGGCAAGGATGAACCATTTAAGAACCTTTCTTTTTTTCAGTGTACAGGGAAGTGGAAGGGAGAAGCCATAACCCATTATCTCCTCCAGCGATAGAGGTATACAGTTGAAGTCGGGAGTTTACATACACATTAGCCAAATACATTTAATCTCAGTATTTCACAATTCCTGACAATGAATCCTAGTAAAAATGTCCTGTCTTAGGTCAGTTAGGATCACCACCTTATTTTATCAATGTGAAATGTCAGAATAATAGAAGAGAGAATGATTTATTTAAGCTTTTATTTCTTTCATCACATTCCCAGTGGGTCAGAAGTTTACATACACTCAATTAGTATTTGGTAGCATTGCCTTTAAATTGTTTAACTTGGGTCAAACGTTTCAGGTAGTCTTCCACAAGCTTCCCACAATAAGTTGGGTGAATTTTGGCCCATTCCTCCTGACAGAGCTGGTGTAACTGAGTCAGGTTTGTAGGCCTCCTTGCTCGCACATGCTTTTTCAATTCTGCCCACCAATTTTCTATAGGGTTGAGGTCAGGGCTTTGTGATGGCCACTCCAATACCTTGACTTTGTTGTCCTTAAGCCATTTTGCCACAACTTTGGAAGTATGCTTGGGGTGATTGTCCATTTGGAAGACCCATTTGCGACCAAGCTTTAACTTCCTGACTGCTGTCTTGAGATGTTGCTTCAATATATCTACATAATTTTCCTCCCTCATGATGCCATCTATTTTGTGAAGTGCACTAGTCCCTCCTGCAGCAAAGCACCCCCACAACATGATGCTGCCACCCCCGTGCTTCACGGTTGTTCTTCGGCTTGCAAACATCCCCCTTGTTCCTCCAAACATAACGATGGTCATTATGGACAAACAGTTATATTTTTGTTTCATCAGACCAGAGGACATTTCTCCAAAAAGTATGATCTTTGTCCTTATGTGCAGTTGCAAACCGTAGTCTGGCTTTTTTATGGAGGTTTTGGAGCAGTGGCTTCTTCCTTGCTGAGCGGCCTTTCAGGTTATGTCGATATAGGACTTGTTTTACTGTGGATATAGATAATTTTGTACCTGTTTCCTTCAGCATCTTCACAAGGTCCTTTGCTGTTGTTCTGGGATTGATTTGCACTTCTCGCACCAACGTACGTTCATCTCCAGGAGACAAAACGATTCTCCTTCCTGAGCGGTATGACGGCTGCGTGGTCCCGTGGTGTTTATACTTGCATGCTATTGTTTGTACAGATGAACGTGGTACCTTCAGGCATTTGGAAATTGCTCTCAAGGATGAACCAGACTTGTGGAGGTCAACATTTTTTTCTGAGGTCTTGGCTGATTTCTTTTGATTTTCCCATGATGTCAAGCAAAGAGGCACTGAGTTTGAAGGTAGGCTTTGAAATACATCCACAGGTACAGCTCCAATTGACTCAAATGATGTCAATTAGCCTATCAGAAGCTTTTCTGGAATTTTCCAAGCTGTTTAAAGGCACAGTCAACTTAGTGTATGTAAACTTCTGACCCATTGGAATTGAGACACAGTGAATTATAAGTGAAATAATCTGTCTGTAAACAATTATTGGAAAAATTACTTGTGTCATGCACAAAGTAGGTGTCCTAACTGACTTGCCAAAACTATACTTTGTTAACAAGAATTTTGTGGAGTGGTTGAAAAACTAGTTTTAATGACTCCAACATAAGTGTACGTAAACTTCCGACTTCAACTGTAGCTAAGTGAGGCGGTCCTGAAAGGTCACTGGGCTTTTTTGACAGAGATAAAAATTAAAAAATATATATTTTTAATTATTTGTCACATAAGTCAAGTACAACAGGTGCAAATCTTACAGTGAAATGCTTACTTACAAGACCTTAACCAACAATGCAGTTTTAAGAAAAATAAGTGTTAAGAAAGTATTTACAAAAATAAACTGAAGTAAAAAAATAAATACATCAAAAATAAAAATAAAATAACAGTAATGAGGTTATATACAGGGGTTCCAGTACAGAGTCAATGTGTGGGGGCACAGGTTAGTCTAGATAATTGGGGTAATATGTACATGTAGGTACACGTAAAGTGACTATGTATAGATAATAAACAGCGAGTAGCAGCAGTGTAAAAATGGGGGTGGGGGGACAATGCAAATAGTCTGGGTAGCCGTTTGATTAGCTGTTCATTAGTCTTATGGCTTAGGGGTAGAAGCTGTTAAGAAGTCTTTTGGACCTAGACTTGGCGCTCCGGTACCACTTGCCATGCGGTAGCGGAGAGAACAGTCTATGACTAGGGTGGCTGGAGTCTTTGGCAATTTTTAGGGTCTTCCTCTGACACCGCCTGGTACAGAGGTCCTGGATGTTAGGAAGCTTGGCCCCAGTGATGTACTGGGCCATACGCACCCCTCTGTAGTGCCTTGGTGTCAGAGGATGAGCAGTTGCCATACCAGGTGGTGATGCAACCAGTCAGGATGCTCTCGACGGTGCAGGTGTATAACTTTTTGAGGATCTGAGGACCCATGCCAAATCTTTTCAGTCTCCTGAGGGGGAATAGGTGTTGTCATGCCCTCTTCACGACTGTCTTGGTGTGTATGGACCATGTTAGTTTGTTGGTGGTGTGGACCCCACGGAACTTGAAGCTCTCAACCTGCTCCACTACAGCCCCGTCGATGAGAATGGGGGCGTGCTCGGTCCTCCTTTTCCTGTAGTCCACAAACCATCTTGTTTGTCTTGATCACGGTGACGGACAGGTTGTTATCCCTGCACCACACTGCCAGGTCTCTGACATCCTCCCTATAGGCTGTCTCATCGTTGTTGGTGATCAGGCCTACCACTGTTGTGTCGTCGGCAAACTTAATGATGATGTTGGAGTCGTGCTTGGACATGCAGTCATGGGTGAACAGGGAGTACAGGAGGTAACTGAGCACGCACCCTTGGTTGTTGTATTTTATTTTAAATTAACCAGCTGCTTCCTTCATCTCTCTGCTACAGATGTATTTTCCGGAGCCATATGCTGGGAGAAGAGAAAATAAAACGAATGAAGGTGGTGTTAACGCCAGGAGGTCAAAGTGAGATCCAGACCTCTTTCCTCCCTTCTGATGTCCCTTCTGATTCATTATTTCATTTTCCTTGTTTTTGTCTTTTACACCTCTGCATTTTAAAATGTATTAATTATTTTGACAGGTGGATAATTGTCTTGTCAAAACTGATTAACAACTGACCCTGGTTCTGTTGGGCCACTGTTGTTAGCCCATATTTCTTCAGTAAAGGGAATGCTACATTCACTTAAGTGAGGACTTGTTTGTTTATCATTCTCTTTAATCATAGGCACTCAGCACTTTATGGAGGATAATAATATCAGCCATATTTTAGAGTGCTACTGGGCTGCCTTACAGCCCCAAGATGATTGTTATTATGAGAGGAAACTCACATTAAATACAGTCGGCTCAGGCCCTGTTCGCCCCAGCAACGTTGCTATTGTTTTTGTTTATTTTGTTGATGAAACGGAGGAGAGGAGCGTACGGCAGCATGGTACATTATTTTCAGTTTCTTGCTGCTGTTCTTCTATTGCACATACAACGATGTGTCAGTTTCACCATGTATGTATTCTAGTTTTAAGTTGAACATACTATTGGATAGACTACGGTAGACTTTTAAGGTGTGGTTTTATACTGTATGTCCAATTTCGAACACTACACAAGTGACTGAAACAGAATGTGATTAATTCAGACCTCACAAAGGGAATATACAGTATTCTGCCAAATTTTAGACCATATAAAAATGTATCTAGCTTTTTTGAAGGTTTAATTGATGTTAAATGTATAATTAACTGCCGTATAAAAAGAAAAACTGGGCAATATAGCTATCGACATTCAATGGTTTGTATGACTTGTGAAATGCGGGTGGAATACAATTGCCTGAGTATTGGAAATACAATCACTTGTGGCTGACAGATAATGGACCGATTCATTGTATACTGGACAAAATAATCTGCTAAACGAGCTTTGCGAGTTTAGTAGTGAACTAACAGGTCACATATTCGGTAGACCCTGCCAGTTGCTGTTTACATTTATTTGGCTGCTTCTCAAATAACACATTGTCCAAAGCCATCATACACACAAACTGTTGACAGACAAATCTGAGAGGAGGGAGAGATTCACCGGAACAGATTAAAATGTGTCTGGAAAGCGAGATTAGAAACTGGAATCCCTATACAAATAATACCGAGGTGAGGGGAGGCCGCGAGAAAAAAATCCCTTTCAATCACAACAGTGTTTGATTTTCTCTGCCACAAAAAAAAAAGCACAGCAGCAAGAGCTATACAGCCCTCGCTAGCCACTCGATGCTAGCCATCACAAACAGATATGTCATGCTCCTGTGGCGCTAGCTAACCCAAAGCAAAAAACAGAGACTCCCTCCCTAAGAAATGCTCATTTCTTCAGTCACACTGAACAACACCAGTCTGTCTGTATAATATGCAATGATTGACTGCCAGTCAATGTCAGTATGATGGGAGAAGTATTTAGTAATCTATCACAGTTAACAAAACTAATTTCAGAAAAGGATTTTAATTAAATAATTTACGCACCAATGCACAATGTTCACAGTTAGAATGCTTTAAACGTAATGCCCAAATCCTCTCAAAGTAATTTGAAAACCAAGTCACTGAGCAACAAAATCCCTTTTATGATTTGGGCATGGAATGAAAAGTGAATGCCCAAATCATCTCAAAGTCACTTCAAAACAAGTCATTGAGCGACACACTATCCCTTTCATGATTTAGGCATGTCATTCATGAATAATTATGGTATGCTAACTTGGGGACATTGACTTAAATTGACTTTTTTGTTAGAAAATACTAAAATAGGCAGTCGACTGGAACGTCTCTCTGAGTTCAGACAGTGTCATAGATTAATTTACACATCACCAGAACCATCTGTCATTCTGTCCATATTCAGAGTGGCCAGAGTTCGGTTTGCCATAAACCCGATGGCTGCTCGCTTTGGCTCATCTCCTATGCTAATGTCTCATGAGAAACACCAGTCTCAGCTATGAGTCAGATGCCCTAACGGACAGACCTGGGTTCAAATACTATTTGACACCTTTGAGGGTTTTCTCTAGTCTACCTGGAGAGTGCCAGATAGGCAGAGTTTGCAGTTTTGGATTCATTCAATATGTCCATTAAGCCAGGCAAGCTCATTTGTGCACCAATTAAGCATTTGAAAATATTTCAAATGGTATACGAACCCAAGGCTGATAAGGAAGCATGCTTGGGGCTCTGACACATTCATGAATGAGTTCCAGGTATCAATGTAGGATTAGATGTATGTCCATGTAGCTGTGAATGTTTTCTTGAATATTACATGACATTGAGAGCAGGTATGCAACACATTTGGGAACTACTGATGGCCAGAATGTCATGTTGCTTGTATCTGTAACACATACAGCAATGGAACAACTTGTTTAAATCACATGCTATTGTCCTATTGAACAGCTGCAACTTTAGTTCAAATGTTTCTCTCGTGGCAGGATAACATTTATCCTAGGAGATGTTCTGTAATGGTTTTATTTGATCATCTCTTTGTCTTCCTGCCTTGAGATTTATTCAACTCTGCACTCTATACACTCAACTGCAGTTATTTATCCTTGGCATTATCGTTTAAAATAGACATGTCCTATGTTGAAAAGACGTTGAAAAGACGTCTTTGTCTGACGTTGAAGTCACATTAATTTTCAATTTTAAGTGACAGCTGAAAATACCTATTTTTATGGACGTTGAAAATACATACTTTTACGGACTTTGAAAATATGTATTTATACGGATGTTGAAAAAAAATACTCTGCTGGACATTGACAATGTTTTTGTATGACGTTGAAATCACATTCATTTTCAGGTCTAAGTGAAAGTTGAAAGTATGTATTTCTTGGGGTTCAACTGTGCACCATTTTACTTACATCTATCTGTCAATGAAGAAAGCATGATGTCATGTCGAAAAGTTTCATTTCTAGATGTAAACATGATGATATTGTGGATCACCTTTCCCTCGACTACAGCGTCTGTCCATGTGTCAGTGTCAATGTGCACTGATGAATCCATTTCAACAAATGTATTGATTATTTTCTTAAATCCCCCTTCTGCCTGTGATAATGTGTTGTTTGTGGCTTTCGAATTTCCATTTTGTAGCAGCCCAGTCGACCCCGGGTTCCTGTGGCAGAAAGGATTTGGTTAGACACAGGATTATTTTTTATACCGTGTTTGTTTACATGTACTTTGTTTTCAAACATTTGTGTAGAACGAGCTTATATTTTGGATTCTGATGAGGTACGACAGTTGAACTAAGCTCGGGAGAATTTATAAGTTATATTTTTCAAGAATCAATGCGTACATATAATTAATTTACAAACACAAAAACAGACGTAGCAGAATAGTGGAATGATAGTGTTTCACAGTATTACTTACCCACCAGTGTTGTGATTGGCTGTGATGTTCACCTATTGATTTCTCCTGCAGGAGCAGAATCTGTTGTCAAAATGAGAAACTGTTCTGACTTTGTGGCTATGTTATCTAATGGATATCTCCCGCAAGTGCGGAATCTGTTGTCAAAGTGAGAAAGCTGTTCTGACTTTGTGACTGTGTTATCCTATTGGAAATCACTCTTCCATTTCCTGGTTGCTAAAAATGTACACTGTTCCCTCAATTTGAGTTTATGTGAGAAAACAAGGACCATCTAAATCGCTGTGAAATATCTTTTCAATAACAAACATTGGAGTAAAACATTTTGGGTTATCATAACCCAAAAATATTTTGGGTTATGATGGGGAACGACAGTTAAAATAAGCTCATGCGGCATTTATAAGTCATATTCTTAAAAAATGTAAACTCAGCAAAAAAAAGAAACGTCCTCTCACTGTCAACTGCGTTTATTTTCAGCAAACTTAACATGTGTAAATATTTATAAGAACATAACAAGATTCAACAACTGAGACATAAACTGAACAAGTTCCACAGACATGTGACTAACAGAAATTGAATAATATGTCCCTGAACAAAGGAGGGGGGGTCAAAATCAAAAGTAACAGTCAATATCTGGTGTGGCCACCAGCTGCATTGACTTCTTTAGGATAGGGGGCGGTATTTTGACGTCCGAATGAAAAGCGTGCCCAAAGTAAACTGCCTGCTACTCAGGCCCAGAACCTAAGATATGCATATTATTAGTATATTTTAATAGAAAACACTCTGAAGTTTCTAAAACTGTTTGAATCATGTCTGTGAGTATAACAGAACTTATTTGGCTGGCAAAACCCCGAGGACAAACCATTCAGATTTTTTTGTTGTTGAGGTCACTCTCTTTTCAATGGGTTTTCATTGGGAATCCAGATTTCTAAGGGACCTTCTTGCAGTTCCTATCGCTTCCACTGGATGTCAACAGTCTTTGGAAATTGGTTGAGGTTTTTCCTTTGAGAAATGAGGCGCGTGACCAGAAAGCATGCTACACATTGTTTTCCTCCGGTATTGAACACAGATCATCCCGTCTTCAATTTTATCGATTATTTATGTTAAAAAATGCCTAAAGTTGTATTACAAAAGTAGTTTGAAATGTTTGGACAACGCTTACAGGTAACTTTTGAGATATTTTGTAGTCACGTTGTGCAAGTTGGAACCAGTGTTTTTCTGGATCAAACGCGCCAAATAAATGGACATTTTGGATATATATCGACGGAATTAATCAAACAAAAGGACCATTTGTGATGTTTATGGGACATATTGGAGTGCCAACAGAAGAAGCTCGTCAAAGGTAAGGCATGAATTATATCTTTATTTCTGCGTTTTGTGTCGCACCTGGAAGGTTGAAATATGATGGTCTGTGATTGTTAGCTGGGGTGCTATCCTCAGATAATAGCATTGTTTGCTTTAGCCGTAAAGCATTTTTTAAATCTGACACGTTGGCTGGATTCACAACAAGTGTAGCTTTAATTTGGTATATTGAGTGTGTGATTTCATGAAAGTAAAATTTTTATAGTAATTTATTTGAATTTGGCGCTCTGCATTTTCACTGGATGTTGGCCAGGTGGGACGCTACCGTCCCACATATCCCAAAGAGGTTAACCTGTTTAAAAGCTTACTCACATCGTCTATGGAGAGCGTGATCACATAGTTGTCTGGAACAGCTGGTGCTCTCATGCATAGCTCAGCGTTGCTAGCCTCGAAGCTCGCATAGAAGGTATTTAGCTCATCTGGTAAACTCACGTAACTGGACAGCGCGCAGTTGGGTTTCCCTTTGTAATCAGTGATAGTTTGCAAGCTCTGACACATCTGACGAGCGTCAGTGCCGTAGTAAGATTTGATCTTGGTCTTTGCCTGTTTGATGGTTAGTCAGAGGCCGTAAAGGGATTTTTACAAGCTTCCGGATTAGTGTCCCACTCATTGAAAGCGGCAGCTCTATCCTTTATCTCATTGCGAATGTTGCCTGTAATCTATGGCTTCTGGTTGGGATATGTACGTACGGCTACTGTGGGGACAACACCGCCAATGCACTTATTAATGAATCCGGTGACTCGTGGTAAACTCCTCAATGCTATCCCAGAATATATTCCAGTCTGTGCTAGTGAAATAGTCCTGTAGTTTAGCATCCGCATCATAGGACCACTTCCATATTGGTACTGGTACTTCCTGTTTGAGTTTTTGCTTGTAAGCAGGAATCAGGAGGATAGAGTTATGGTCAGATTTCCCAACAGGAGTGCGAGGGAGAGCTCTGTACGCGTCTCTTTGTATGGAGTAAAAGTAATCTAGAGTTTTTTCCCTCTAGTTGCACAGGTGACATGAGAGAAAACGGATTTCAGTTTTCCTGCATTAATGTCACCGGCCACTAGGAGCGCCACCTCTAGTTGAGCATTTTCTTGTTTGCTTATGGCACTATACAGCCGGTTGAGTGCAGTCTTAGTGCCAGCATCAGTTTGTGGTGGTAAATAGACAGCTCTGAAAAATATAGATGAAAACTCTCTTGATAAATAGTGTGGTCTACAGATTATCATGAGGTATTCTAACTCAGGCGTGCAGAACCTCTAGACTTCCTCAATATTAGAGATTGCGTAATTAACAAAGAGACACACACCCCCTCCTCTAAGCTTCCCCGACACAGCCATTCTTTACTGCCGATGTATTGAAAAACCAGCTACTGTAGATTTCTATTTACTATGTCCTTGTTCAGCCACGACTCTGAGAAGCATAGGATATTACAGTTCTTCAGATCACGTTGATAAGATAGTCTCGAACGGAGCTCATCCAGTTTATTCTCCAGTTCGCCAATAGAACGGAGGCTCGAGACGACTCATCCATTCTCCGATGTAGTTTCGTCAGGTATCCCGCACGCCGGCCTCCATAGTGGTGTCTCCTCCTTCTTTGAGTTTCGGGGATCTTGGCCTGGTGGGCCACAATCAACATGTTTTTTGCCTATGACTCATTTAAGTATTAGCTGGCGCCATTCCCTCCCGCGCCATTCTCTCCGGCGCCAATCCCTCCAGCCCCATTCCCTCCCGTGCCAGTCCCTCCGGCGCCATTCCCGTCTGCGTCAATCCCTCCTGCGCCATTCCCTCCGGCGCCATTCCTCCGGCGCCATTCCCTCCCACGCCATTCCCTCCCGCGCCATACTCTCTGGCGCCATTCTCCAGCACCATTCCCTCCAGCACCAATTCCCTCCAGCGCCCGTTCCAATACTAGGGAGGGAGCAGCAGAAAACTACATTTTTAAGCTACTTTATTAACCAGAGCTGATAAAGCGCGAGGGAAAGGAGGTAGAGAGAGGAGACGCTCTAGCAGGGGCCTTGTTGCGTGTGTAGGCTACTGTGAGAGGAGGTAGAGCGAGATGACGCTCTAGCAGGAGCCGTGCTGTGTGTGTAGGCTACTGTGAGAGGAGGTAGAGAGAGATGACGCTCTAGCAGGAGCCGTGCTGTGTGTGTAGGCTACTGTGAGAGGAGGTAGAGAGAGGTAACCCTCTAGCAGGGTCCGTGCTGTGTGTGTAGGCTACTGTGAGAGGAGGTAGAGAGAGGTAACCCTCTAGCAGGGGCAGTGCTGTGTGTGTAGGCTACTGTGAGAGGAGGTAGAGAGGGGACGGTCTAGAAGGGCTGTGCTGTGTGTGTAGGCTACTGTGAGAGGAGGTAGAGAGAGGTGACGGTCTAGCAGGGGCCGTGCTGTGTGTGTAGGCTACTGTGAGAGGAGGTAGAGAGAGGTAACCCTCTAGCAGGAGCCGTTCTGTGTGTGTAGGCTACTGTGAGAGGAGGTAGAGAGAGGTAACCCTCTAGCAGGGGCAGTGCTGTGTGTGTAGGCTACTGTGAGAGGTAGAGAGAGGTGACCCTCTAGCAGGGGCCGTGCTGTGTGTGTAGGCTACTCTGAGTGTGAGCGAGTGACACAGGAACATGGAGGAGAAAGGGAGAGACGAGAGACCACAATTAACCAAGCAGACTCTTGCTGTAATACACTAATAGCTGCCATAGCTAGGTTATTTATCACCTTACATGGTTGCATAGTACCTGTCTTGACTGCATGAAAGCGGGAGAAGCTAGTTAAATTAGCTAGCTAGGCTAATTGAGGCAACATGCACTTTCTCTTTCCTACAGTTACACACAACAACAACTCCATTCAGAATATAAAGTAGCAGACTATCTGTTGGGAGTCTTGGTCGTTGTAGCCTGTCCTTCTTCTTTAACTTTTAGTTCCATCATTTTAATTCCATCTTCCATTGATTAGATATCTCCTGACTTTTGCCCACACTGAGGCTCTATGACTGTAGGCTGGTGCCCGCTTTGATAATTAATGATTGGCCAACAATAACAACAAGCTACATGTGTCACTCTTGTGAAAAGCAAAATAAAAGTATGGGATTATAATGATGACAGAACTATGTGAGTTTGTATTTTACATTTTGTGGTCGCACAATGAGATTTGTGGTTGCAAGTACAATTCACAAATGTGTAATTGAATTTTGCAAGCTTGTATCATGATGTGTGAAAGACTTAACAACAATTGCAAACTTGTAACTATACATTTGAATAAATTCAATAAGATTTGCAAGTATTATTCATTTTCTGAATTATTACAAGTCCATTTACGAGTATGAATATTTTGCCGTGAATCAAAAATACACGTGCTCTGAGTTCTATCCCAGTTTTCACGTTACCAAACGTTTCGTAAGCTTGTGAAACATTTAAGTTAGTAGAAAGAAATTTACAAGTGAACATTTGATTTGCGCTCTGGGATCAGGACCTTTTACTCCTGACAATCAGTTCTCTCTGCCAAAACCACAACCATCTAACCATTGGCTGGATTGTTCCATCAATTAAATCTCAGGAAGTAGCTCTCCAGGATGAGGTAAATGAAACAAAAACAATCTACTTGAAAGTAATCGTCTCTTAAATCTGTGTTCATAATTTGGGGGGGGGGGGGTGAAAAGCCATGACAGTAGTTTGCTTATCATGTGAAATATAATGGTACAATTCAGACTAACTCCAGACTAACCATTGCATTGACAGCCATTATTGCGTTAGCTAGCTTCCCTTTGACATTCATCCTAGCTTTGCTATCAACTGCCTAGCTTTATCACACAGCTTTAGATGAGAGGGTAAAATGTATATATTTGTTGATTATTAATGCCATTAGCTATTTGTCCCACATTCTATGAGTTTATAATATAAACTCCAATGTGAAATCATGTCAGCACGATGTTACATCAGTTTACAGCATTTTTTATGTTTTTTCCCCTCTACCTCAGTTCACTTCAACTGTTCTTCTTTATTCCCCATGGGCTGCCCCCTAGTGGCTGGAATACAACTGTATTAACCCCCTTACAACCCCCCCCCCCCCCCCCCCCCCCCCCCCCCCCCCCCTGCAACAAAACAAACAAAAAATCACTGGCCTCAGAACAAACAAAGCTGCTGATCATGAGAACACCTGAGAAAACTGAACTAACAGCTATACAACTAGATAGCATGCCCAGTCTATCTACAGTACATGGGCAAAGATGCAACCCCCCACTAAACATTATCACACTGTAATTAGTAAAGGTAAAAAAAAACATCTGAGCATCTCTAGTTTGTATCCTGATAAGAGCTTGGCAGCCCTGAAGTGTTATAGGTTAAAATGTCTCTTGGCCTTCTCTGCCGGGCTGAACGGCGAGGGCAAGGTCATGGGTGACCCCAATGAATCAGTGTCCACTTCATCATGGGATGATTGAGTCTGACCCCTCAGCTGTTTCCATATTTACCCCTGTCCTCTCCGGCATCTCCCTCGAGGACAGGCTGACACCTGTGCTACCTGTTTCTCACTATCTGGTACTAGCTGTGTGCTACTCTGTCTGTTCTCTTCATCCCTACATGGCCTGTTGATGAATACTGGATAAGAACCCTCATCTGAGCTCTCAGACTCATCTCTCTCAGCATTTTGCTGCTTGGCTGGGGTGGTTCCCTTTTCCGCAGTGGTACAATAATATGCATGAATGACCTTGTTTAGCTAATCACCCCAGTTGAATGACCTTGTTTAGATAATCAACCCAGTTGGCCTTTTTCTCTTCATCTAGTGTGCGCAACATTGACAATAGTGTACAGTTAAATCTCTCCCCCGGATTCCCCTGTGGAGGATATGGAGAGGTTCTGGAATTGGCTATTCCTGTACAGTTCTGTAAGGCTCTGAATAACAGATTTTCAAACTCTCTTCCATGATCGTGATGGATTTTTGATGGATTTTTTTTTAGGAAAAGTCCTCAAAAAGCTTTGTGCTACAGTTTTCTTACTTATTTCTGGTGGGGTAGGCTTGTGCAAATGTTGTAAAGTTATCTAAAAGAACTCAAATGTACTCTTAGCCCCCTCTGCTTTTCTCCTAATGCACATCGCCAATTGAAATCATCTGTAGCCCGTACACGTTGCATTGGGGCCTGCGTTATTACACTGGGTTTCTCTTGTTTGATACACTTACACACTTTAGTGATAAAGTGTTCAATGTCATATTGCATGCATGCCATTTTGCATTCAACACTCTTTATGTTCCTAAATGGGCCATTTCAGTGTGTAAGTACTTGGAAAACAGTCCTGTACTGACTTGTTAACACAACTTGTTAATCCCTCTGGTGAGACATGGAGCCTGTTCCACTTTGATAACTTGGCATGACTCTTGATAACATTCTGTTGGCTCAGTACTTCACCTTTTCAGTTCCAAGATTCTCCATGCAGCTGCATCCTGCATACTGAGCCTGCATGAGAGTTCCAATACCTTCCATACAGCTCATCAGAGTGTGCAGCTGAACACTGTATACTGGAAACACTCGGTTTGTTATTTTAACAAAAAATTTAACCAATCTTTGTTTAACATACTTGCCTAACTTGTTTTTGCATGGATTCCGCAATGCGTTTAGCATTTAACAGGAAGGACCGCTATATCATGTTCCGGAATCCTTCTTAACTGACAGGTTAAAGTCTCCTTGAAAGAGCCTCTAAGCTGCTAACGTTAGCCATCAAGCTAACGGAGTTAGTCCCAGATAATTTTTCCAATGGAGCTATCTTTGTCTGGAAAAGTAAATGAATAGTTCCAGCACTGAAAGAGCTGTATCTACTATGCTTTGTTTCGGGACAAATCAAATCAAAGTTTATTTGTCACGTGCGCCGAATACGACAGGTGTAGACCTTACAGTGAAATGCTTACTTACAGGCTCTAACCAATAGTGCAAAAAAGGTATTAGGTGAACAATAGGTAAGTAAAGAAATAAAACAACAGTAAAAAGACAGGCTATATACAGTAGCGAGGCTATAAAAGTAGCGAGGCTACATACAGACACCGGTTAGTCAGGCTGATTGAGGTAGTATGTACATGTAGATATGGTTAAAGTGACTATGCATATATGATGAACAGAGAGTAGCAGTAGCGTAAAAGAGGGGTTGGCGGGTGGTGGGTGGCGGGACACAATGTAGATAGCCCGGTTAGCCAATGTGTCGGCCCAATTGAGGTAGTATGTACATGAATGTATAGTTAAAGTGACTATGCATATATGATAAACAGAGAGTAGCAGCCGCGTAAAAAATAGGGGTTGGGGGGGCACACAATGCAAATAGTCCGGGTAGCCATTTGATTACCTGTTCAGGAGTCTTAAGGCTTTGGGGTAAAAACTGTTGAGAAGCCTTTTTGTCCTAGACTTGGCACTCCGGTACCGCTTGCCATGCGGTAGTAGAGAGAAAAGTCTATGACTGGGGTGGCTGGGGTCTTTGACAATTTTTAGGGCCTTCCTCTGACACCGCCTGGTGTAGAGGTCCTGAATGGCAGGCAGCTTAGCCCCAGTGATGTACTGGGCCGTACGCACTACCCTCTGTGGTGCCTTGCGGTCAGAGGCTGAGCAATTGCCGTACCAGGCAGTGATGCAACCGGTCAGGATGCTCTCGATGTTGCAGCTGTAGAACCTTTTGAGGATCTCAGGACTCATGCCAAATATTTTTTGTTTCCTTGAGGGGAAACTGGATCAGTCAATGCGACAATTGTTTGCTTGCTGATGATTATAGGCTTGAGGTGGCTTCCTTGATCACGCAGGTAGCCAGCCTACGTAAGAAACTGGGGAAAACGAACGGTGGAATGTTTACCTTTTCTACGCCGGTCGCCGGATGGCATTCGCGCATGTTGGATGCATCTCCGTTTTGTCGTTTGTCATTATCCGACTGGCAGGTGTTGCCCAGAGTTTGTGATTTGAAAGTCAACGTCGGCAACCTTTGTCCCTGCTCTGAATTGAGCGAGGCTTCTCCATCTGTCGGAAGCCTGCACAATCCTGTGAAGCGTGGGAGTGGCTGGATTTCCTCCTACTTCTAGCCAGCCGTGATTTTGGGCAGCTCCATGGTAACAAATGTGACTGTTCCGGAGCTCGAGTAAATGACATTACTAAGCTGCTCTTGAATGTACTACGCCAGGACATGGACATCGATTATATCGTAGTCCATGTGGGTTTTAATGACATTATAAAGGGCAGCTCTGAACAGTTGAAACTGGATTTCAAAGAGCTGATTGACTCTCTGCTAGATTCTAATGAAAGATCCATCATATCTGGCCCTGTGCCTTCTCTGAATCGTGGCATTGAACACTTTAGCAGGATTCTTTCTCTTCACAACTGGCTACGTGATTATTGCAGTTTAATGGTTGTAACTTTTGTTGTCAATTTCGATACCTTTTGGAAACTAAACACGTTTTATAAAACTTATGTGTTATGGCTTTACACCCACTGCTATATTATGGAGATGTACCTGTCTAACAGAACACAGAGGGTGTTCTTTAATGGAAGCCTCTCCAACATAATCCAGGTAGAATCAGGAATTCCCCAGGGCTGCTGTCTAGGCCCCTTACTTTTTTCAATCTTTACTAATGACATGCCACTGGCTTTCAGTAAAGCCAGTGTGTCTATGTATGCAGATGACACAACACTATACATGCCAGTTACTACAGCGACTGAAATGACTACAACACTTAACAAAGAGCTGCAGTTAGTTTCAGAGTGGGTGGGTGGCAAAGAATAAGTTAGTCCTAAATATTTCTAAAACTTTAAGTATGGTATTTGGGACAAATCATTCACTAAACCCTAAACCTCAACTAAATCTTGTAATGAATAATGTGGACATTGAGCAAGTTGAGGTGACTAAACTGCTTGGAGTAACACTGGATTGTAAACTGTCACGGTCAAAACATATTGATACAAAGGTAGCTAAGATGAGGAGAACTATATCCATAATAAAGCGCTGCTCTGCCTTCTTACCAGCACTGTCAACAAGGCAGGTCCTACATGCTCTAGTTTCTACCTTCTTAACAGCACTGTCAACAAGGCAGGTCCTACAGGCACTAGTTTCTACCTTCTTAACAGCACTGTCAACAAGGCAGGTCCTACAGGCCCTAGTTTCTACCTTCTTAACAGCAGTATCAACAAGGCAGGTCCTACAGGCCCTAGTTTTGTCACATCTGGACTACTGTTCAGTCGTGTTGTCAGGAGCCACAAAAAGAGACTTAGGAAAAACCAGCACAGTCTTCTTGTTCAATCCTCTGTAATCAACACAAATGTTTTAAACTCTCATCCTTTTTCTGTACACAGACCAGAAGTGAGGCCTATGATGAAGTTGACTTCCTGATTAAGTTTTCGTTAAGGAGTCACTGAAGGTGGCTTTTCACCTCCGCATATAAGTGGCGTGGAACACCATTGTATCTCTTATCAGTCAATGTTATCTGCATTCTGAGATTTTCAATTCACCCTATGTCCATGTCAGCGTTTGGCAAAAACGTCTGATTCCTCTCTGGGCATCTGTTTCACTAATTCTTGTTTTTCTTATCTCAAGTGCTGTACATCTACAGGTGGGTCCCACCACTCTATATGACCGGTGTCAGAGCCAGGCTCCGGTGGGGATCTGTCATGAACCTGTGCTACAGTAACCTTTTCTTCACTGGGCACAGGAACCGGGTGACACCGTATCACTCTCTGTAATGTCTCTATCACTGTTTGTCTTGGTAAGGTAATCTCATGTTTGGTAGTATTCACTACTGCAATGTCAACTTTTCGAGATGGGTGTTTTGATGTTTTTACTACCTGACTTAGTAGGTCCAGGCCCCAGATCATTCTCAGGTCCAGTTCAAAGAACACCATTTAATCATTAAAGGGGGCCTCTCTTTGGGATACAGGGACGAATCCATTTTGTTTGTCCACCTGGAATGACAATGTCACATCTGCCTGCTCTAAGCAAGCATTCCTCCGTGTACTAGTCTGAGTGCTGAAGCAGAATGAGTAGTCTCTACCTTGCCCTGTCCTAGTTTAAGTGCATTTCTTAGCACATTTACTGTATACATCAGATCTGAGGGCTCATTGTTACTTTTTGTTTTTACCATTTCTTCAAATACATTTAAACCCAATGACCTGTTTCTCCCGTCTTTCATTTGTGACTAATATAGGAACCCTTAACTATGTTTCTGCAATGACATCAGCTTTGGAATCAAGCAAACTAATACAAATGTCCATCCAACCCAGATAGGGCATTTCAGTGCCATTAACTGCCCTCAGATCAGGTTTATGTGTATGTGGCCAATGCCATCTTTCTCCAATCCTCCGTTATGATGGATACCTGAGACCCTGTGTCCCATAGTGCTGGTCTTCTCCATTCCTCAGTTATGATGGATACCTGAGACCCTGTGTACCATTGTGCTGGTCTTCTCCATTCCTCCGTTATGATGGATACCTGAGACCCTGTGTACCATTGTGCTGGTCTTCTCCATTCCTCCGTTATGATGGATACATGAGACCCTGTATCTCATAGAGCTTGTCTTCTCCATTCCTCCGTTATGATGGATACCTGAGCCCCTGTGTCCCATAGTGTTTGCGTCTTTACGCCCTCCATATAACACCACACTTGACATGAGTTGATGAGTTGGCCCCCACTCTCTCTGTGTCTTGGGGTAGCTGGAGTAGTTGGCCCCCACTCTCTCTGTGTCCTGGGGTAGCTGGAGTAGTTGGCCCCCACTCTCTCTCTGTGTCCTGGGGTAGCTGGAGTAGTTGGCCCCCACTCTCTCTGTGTCCTGGGGTAGCTGGAGTAGTTGGCCCCCACTCTCTCTGTGTCCTGGGGTAGCTGGAGTAGTTGGCCCCCACTCTCTCTGTGTCTTGGGGTAGCTGGAGTAGTTGGCCCCCACTCTCTCTGTGTCCTGGGGTAGCTGGAGTAGTTGGACCCCACTCTCTCTGTGTCCTCGGATAGTTGGAGTAGTTGGCCCCCACTCTCTCTGTGTCCTGGGGTAGCTGGAGTAGTTGGCCCCCACTCTCTCTGTGTCTTGGGGTAGCTGGAGTAGTTGGCCCCCACTCTCTCTGTGTCCTGGGGTAGCTGGAGTAGTTGGCCCCCACTCTCTCTCTGTGTCCTGGGGTAGCTGGAGTAGTTGGCCCCCACTCTCTCTGTGTCCTGGGGTAGCTGGAGTAGTTGGCCCCCACTCTCTCTGTGTCTTGGGGTAGCTGGAGTAGTTGGCCCCCACTCTCTCTGTGTCCTGGGGTAGCTGGAGTAGTTGGCCCCCACTCTCTCTGTGTCCTGGGGTAGCTGGCCCCCACTCTCTCTGTGTCCTAGGGTAGCTGGCCCCCACTCTCTCTGTGTCCTGGGGTACATTTACATTTACATTTAAGTCATTTAGCAGACGCTCTTATCCAGAGCGACTTACAAATTGGAAAGTTCATACATATTCATCCTGGTCCCCCCGTGGGGAATGAACCCACAACCCTGGCGTTACAAGCGCCATGCTCTACCAACTGAGCCACACGGGACCACGTGGTAGCTGGAGTAGTTGGCCCCCACTCTCTCTGTGTCATAGGACAAGGTGAGTTGTGGTCTTTCCTTTTGCGGGCAGTCTTACATGTAGGTTGGTGCTGTTTCCAATGATCCTGTTGGCACACTTTGGAAACAATAGGCAGCTTTATGACCCAATAAACACAACTTAAACTCTGAGGTTCTCTCTCCCTTTGCGTTGCAGCCGCTGCAACCCTGGATGGAACTAGATGTATCTGAGGTCACTCCCCGTTCCAGGGTTGTGACCCCCAGGCGTTTCCCGATGGCTGTGCGTTGCCCCTGATCCTACTGCCCAATGGCTATCACTGCCACATTTGTAGCAATGCTGGCAAGTCGACGACCAGTCTGTTGACCAGTCTCATAACTTTTGCATTTTCTTTTCTCTCTGTTGGTTGTATTTGGTTTTCTGTTGGTTGATTCCTAACTGAACTGGCCCTGCGCTGACTGTACTAATGATGCTACCTGACAGGTCAGTAATTTGATTGCTTCATTGCTCACATCAATTTTACTCAATTTCAATGATTTTGTTTTCGGACTGTGGGGCCCTCTGCATGTGCACATTCCTCTCCACTATCCCAGTTATCCTCACTCTGTACTGTATTCACTCCTGTGGGGCCCTCTGCATGTGCACATTCCTCTCCACTATCCCAGTTATCCTCACTCTGTACTGTATTCACTCCTGTGGTGAAATCCTGGCCTTTTTGCATGCGTTCGCTTTCATTTTCTCAAGTGACAATTCATCACTGGTGTTAATATTCTGGAGATGCATTCTCATCTCTGCCCTGACGTTATCATTTGTTAATTCTATAACAATGACCTTGCAAACATTGTCTCTTGACTTACCCTGTTCCGTATTTCAGTCCTGATTGGGCACGAGCTGAGGCTGATAACACCTTCTGTCTCAGGTCGAAGACTCGGACTAGGAAGTCCAAGGCGGACTCTCCCGTCTCTTGTTTTGCCTTAGTCAACTTGTGATGCAGTTCAGTGACGTCCTTCTCTGCATAATGTGTCCTCGAGATTTGCCTGAGTGTGTAGAGTGTCATGTCTGTTTTTCCCTCCAGATAGCTCCTCATCTTAAGCCTTGGGCTCACAGCTCTGATTACTATGATTTCTAAATCACTGTATATTTGTCTCAGTAATTTTTTCAATCTGATGTTGTAGGCTGCTGAAGCTGAGCTTTTCTTTCTGATTCTGATCTTCTTTCTGTCCATGCATTTTAATGTCTTTAGAATTAGGTATACTCACTCCACTCTCTCTCTGTGGTGTGTGCCTTTCTGGAGCTGGGCCCACCTCTCTGCTGGGCCGAGGAGCCCCTCCCTCCTCTTTTCATCCTGCTGCCGCTCCTGCCTCTCCGCTGGGTTCGCTGTCCACTTGCGTCATTGGTGCCAACTGTCTGGGACTCCCCAGTGAGTGGGCCAATCATTCTGATTTGCTGAGCCTGCCTCCCCAGTGAGTGGGCGTTGTTGCCAAGTGGATGGGCCTATGCCCTCCAAGGCTGACCCATGGCTGCACCCCTGCCCAGTCATGTGAAATCCATAGATTAGGGCCTAATTTATTTATTTAAATTGACTGGTTTCCTTATAGGAACTATAATTCAGTAGGTGGCAGGTAGCCTAGTGGTTAAGCGCATTGGGCCAGTAACTGAATGGTTGCTGGTTGGAATCCCTGAGCCGGCTAGGTGAATAATATGTTGATGTGCACTTGAGCAAGGCACTTAACCCTAATTGCTCTAGATAAGAGCGTCTGCAAAGTTTTAAAAAATATGATATTTTTGTTCAATATAGCGATCTAGCTAGCTAATGGCATTTATAATCACCTTCATCAATCAGATGGTTAACTAACCAGCAAATATATTTGTTTTCCCATTGCATCTAAATCTGCCTGATAAAGCTAGCCAGTTGATAGTAAAGCTAGGATGAATGCCAGAGGCCAGCTAGCTAACACTATAGCGACTGTCTATGCAGTTAATCTGAAATGTAGCATTATATTTCACATGATAAGCAAACTACTGTCATGCCTTTTCACGAAAGAAATAGATGAACACAGATAAGAGCGATTACTTTCAAGTAGATCATATCCGTTTCATTTACCTCATCCTCTCTTGCTCATGTGGGGAGCTACTTTCTGAGATTTGATTGATGGAACAATCCAGCCAATGGTTAGGGGGTTGTGGTTTTGGCAGATGGAACTGATTGGTCAGGAGTAACAAGTCCTGCCTCCAGAGCGCAAATCACACTTTCTCTTGGAAATCTCTTTGGTAAGGTGACAACAGTGACAGAACTCAGAACTCACACAGAACTCAGAACTCAGAACTCACACAGAACTCAGAACTCACACAGAACTCAGAACTCAGCACACAGAACTCAGAACTCAGAACTCAGCACGTGTAACGGATGTGAAATGGCTAGCTAGTTAGCGGGTACGTGCTAGTAGCGTTTCAATCAGTTACGTCACTTGCTCTGAAACCTAGATGTAGTGTTGCCCCTTGCTCTGCAAGGGCCGCGGCTTTTGTGGAGCGATGGGTAACGATGCTTCGTGGGCGACCGTTGTTGATGTGTGCAGAGGGTCCCTGGTTCGCGCCCGTGTCGGGGCGAGGGGACGGTTTAAAGTTATACTGTTACACACGCAGAACTCAGAACTCAAAAGTGTATTTTTGTTTCACAGCAGAATATTCATACTTATAAAGGGACTTGTAATAATTCTGAAAATAAATTATACATGCAAATTATTGAATGTATTCAAATGTCAAGTTACAAGTTTGAAACCATTGTTAAATCTTTCCCACATCATGATACAAGCTTGCAAAATTAAATTTCACATTTGCGAATCATACTTAAAACCCCGAATCTCAATGTGCGACCACGAAATTCAGAATACAAACTCACGTAGTTCTGTCATTATAATCCCATAGAGCAGCAGCATGAATAATATAAAAGAGGTTATTTACAGGGGGTACCGGTACCAAGTCAATGTGCTGAATAGTCACTTTTTTTCCTCATTTGCCAAAACTCAACAGCGTATGCCACTAGCCAGGATATATGTTTTGATTGGAACAAAATACAAGGAAGGCTAATAGTTTGTTAACACCATCTGCTCTAATTCACCCACGACACAGTAACTCAATAAGATCCAGTGTTCTGTTATAGACCACCTAAGGCGAGACCAATTCAGGGAAAATGGAGCCACTCTAAGTTATTACTAACCCAAACACAGTGGGGAACAATGGGCCTTATACGCCTTCAGAGAAGGGCTAAGAATTTATAAAATAATTATAACAATATTATTATTATAATTATTATTATTTCAATGATGTTCTGATTTAATCTCTTCAGTTTTTGTTGGATAGGAAAGGGTTAACGCTGAAGAGAAAACAATATCCAATCAGGATTTTTCTTTGCTGGTCTCTGATAGTCCATCAGAAGCTAGATAAAGGCTGCCATTCAACTGCACTAGGGAAACATTTTGGAGTGACATTGGAACCAACCAATCACTTTTTGACTTAATGGGTGGGACCGTTTTCACAAACTTATGGAAACTTCTGCCTTCTTGAAGGTCAATAGGTCACTGCAAAATAGCGAGCAGTAGTTTTCCCACGGTCTAGCTAGCTAGCTTTTGTTTTTGGCTAGTTTGCAGCGGCTGCAGCAGGTGTTGTCAAATAGGATGTCTTTGCTAATTTGTTAGCTACTCCCTTTTCAAGAATAACTTTCAACAAGAAGTTAAGATTCAAATGATCATCATCTGGTGAGTGGAACTGATTTTATTGCAGCTCGCTTGCTGTTGTTAGCCATCTCTTTGAAAATAACTTGTGTGTAAAACATCGTTGTATTTAACGTGGAACTGACAGCATTTTAGCAACATGAAATCTCATTCAAATCTGTTCATATACACCCCCAGGAAGAATATGACACTTTTTAAAACATTTTCTGACAAGCGAGCACTTAGATATGGTCATTTTCACATTTTCATAAATTCATCAACTTTACAGTCCTATTGATCAAACAACCATGAAAGGTAGGCTCTCTGCACATCAAGGTGTCTATGCACATCAACAACAACAAGATCAACAACTAATGCTAGCCAGAGAGAGATGAGCTAAAATCTTACGAAGGACCATTCGATCAACCCTCTGAAATGTTTTCAGCTCGTTGGCCGTCAAAATTTGCACTGATAAGCGATGGAGAATTGTAGCCTCCTCATCTTTCTGCAGCTTGCCTGCCAATGCATGCTTGTCCCAACCAAGCACCCAAGATAACTGGCTAAAGTTAGCTAGCTTACTAGCTAGCTACTTCCAGACACAAAAAAGAGAACACCTCACTCTAACCATTTTACTCGCCATAGCAGAGATGGTTAGGCTGGTTACATGTTATCTAGAGGAACTATTACTTTATGTTTACTGACACCGGTCATACTCAGCGGGTGTTGTGCTTTGGTAAATTCATCAGTTCTGCTCTCTGACACACTCAAACGAGATGGTTGTGTTTTTGTATTCTTCTGACTGGGACCTACTGGCTTATTATGTATGAGTTCATAGACTACTTATCCTTTAACATCATGCTGTGTGTGACTGCTGTCTTTCCATTGGCCCTATGCAGTGGTCTAGTGGTGCCTGGATAAGTGGGTATACTCTTAAGTATACTCTAATTTTGCCAAAAAGTTCCCAAACAGCCCACCCAGAGAAGGAAAGGAACAGTGTGTAAAAACTCCTATGTAAAAACCGAGTACAAATGTATTTGAGACACTCAATATGTGATCTCGAGACGACTCTACATCACTGATAAAATCTAAATGCATATGAGATCAATCAAATTATTGGCATGGCAGCATGGTCTCATAGACTAGACGTAACATAGTAAATGTAAATTCAGTATAATGTGAACGTCTAGCAACCCAAAGGTTACGAGTTCAAATCTCACCTCGGACAATTTTAGCTAATTGGCAACTTTTCAACTACTTACTACTTTTTAGCTACTATGCAACTACTTAGCATGTTAGCTAACCCTTCCCCTGCCCCTAACCTTAACTTTAACCTTAACTCTTTAACCTAAATCCTAACCTTAACTCTAGCCCCTAGCCTAGCTACCTAACATTAGCATATTGTACATTTTGCAAATTCGTAACATATAATTCAAATTTTTATTCTTAACATCTCATACAAAATGGGTGATGGACATCCACAAATGAATACATACCATACGAAACATAACATATATCATACTAAATGGAATGTTTCTGATTACCGTACAGAATAATACGAAATGTTGTGAGACCAGCATGGGCATGGATATGCAGTTTAAAAGTTTCACTGATAAAATGTGAATAGTTATCATTCAGAATTGATAGTGATGACCTATTTTGAAATGAGGTAGCCTATGGCTAACTTGGTGTTTGAGCGTATTAACAATATAACATTTTCTTGAGACAATATGTGTTTGCCGAGGCAGAGGTGGCAATTGGAGGATGGATTTGATGCAAATTCTATAATGATAGGCTATTCAACTGGCTACATCTGTCGGTACAAACTTTGATTGAAGAAATTCTGACATCACTTAAAATAATAATAATAATAATTTCCCCCCTCAACCTAAACAATAGCACCACTACACCACTGGATGTAGTCCAGACTCCCAGTGAGTGCAGGGGTTCCTCAGGAAACGCTCGAGCCAGGATTGACTAAGTGGAGCAGGCACGGAGCAAGCACGGTGCTCTCGAGCTATAAGGGGACATCGGCTGTGCTGATAAACAGACTTGATCCTCTCTCAATCAGTAGATGACGTGAGACAGAGTTGTCAGAAGGAACCAAAAGTAACAAAAATTCTAGCACCAAACTGTTTTTCATGTTCTAGAAAGGTGAATTTGGTATAAGTAGGACACTTTTAGCCTTTATGTCTTCAGTAATCTCTTCAGACATCTATCCAATGTATTAACCCAACATGTGATACATTTCTTGAAATCCCCAAATGTTTTTATATACAGTATATCATATTCACAGTAGGCATGACACACCCATTTGTGTACACTGAGTCAAAACCACATTTTCAGTTCACATTTGGTAGACTGGGACAGCAGGTTAGATAAACTGGGACACCATTGTTATAGTCCTAATTGTACCCCAATGACAATTCAATGTTGTGTGACTAGGAAACATCGTGAGGAGTATACTGTAGAATACATATATTAGTATACTGTAGAATACATTACACACTGTAGTATCCCTCGATTATGTGTAGTAATTACTATAGAATTGTGTAGTATACTGTAGAATACTATAGTAAATACTACAGTATTATCTGCAAAAGAAAAAAAACACTGTAGTAAATACTACGGCAATGTCCGCAAAAACGAACATACTATCTGCAAAAACACTAGTTTTTTAACTATAGTAATACTACTGTATTTAATTTTCATATATCCCAACTATTATCCTCCCCCGACAAACCTGCATGCCAAGTATAGACCATATTGTCACGTTCCTGACCTGTTTTCTTTTGTCTTGTATTTATTTAGTTGGTCAGGGCGTGAGTTGGGTGGGTTTGTCTATGTGTGATTTTCTATGTTGGGATGTTTGCGTTCGGCCTGGTATGATTCTCAATCAGAGGCAGCTGTCAATCGTTGTCCCTGATTGAGAATCATACTTAGGCAGCCTGGGTTTCACGTGTGTTTTGTGGGTGTTTGTTTCCGTGTTTGTATTCGTGCCACACGGGACTGTTGTCGGTTGTATTCATTTTGTTATTTTGTTTCATGTTAGTGTTCAGCTCCGATTTAATAAATTATCATGAGCACTACCCACTCTGCGTGTTGGTCCGATCCATGCTCCTCCTCGTCTGAGGAGGAGAACGACTATGACGACCGTTACACATATACTGTGTTCCCTTTCTTATCTACTTTATTGACAAAAAACAAATCTTATATTATTATTTTTTTTAATGTTTTTTAAAATTGTTTTAAAATACCTACACTTCTTATAATCTTTATGTTTTAGCTTATTGAAGTTTTTTTTAAATTAAAGTCATGTTGGCAAATAAGTTACATTATTGTGTTTTGATCCTTGACCCACGAGCAGCCGCTAATGCACCCTTATTAACAAGCCCTGCCTGCCTCGCCTCCTGCCTGCCTGCCTTGCCCCCTGCCTGCCTGCCTTGCCCCCTCCCTGCCTGCCTGCCTCGCCTCCTGCCTGCCTCGCCTACTCCCCTCGTCCCATGGGATGACAATGATAGAAAAGAGCAGAAGCTCGGAACTTTCCAATCACGCTCCAGTCCTACCTACCTACCTACAGGTTATGGAAAATGTGCTTTTTTAGTATTTGTCCAGTAGATTTCCTCAATGTCAAACATAACAAAACGCAATTGACAATTACATGAAGTTGATGCAAAGAGTCAATATTTTCAGTGTTGACCATTCTTTTTCAAGACCTCTGCAATCCACCCTGGCATACTGTCAATTAACTTCTGGGCCACATCCTGACTGATGGCAGCCCATTCTTGCATAATCAATGCTTGGAGTTTGTCAGAATTTGTGGGTTTTTGTTTGTCCACCCGCCTCTTGAGGATTGACTGAGGATTGACTGCAAAACTACACATATCAGAGTGGCCTTTTATTGTCCCCAGCACCTGTCTAATGATCACACTGTTTAAACAGCTTCTTGATATGCCACACCTGTCAGGTGGATGGAGTATCTTGGCAAAGGAGAAATGCTTACTAAAAGGAATAACAAAGTTGTGCTATATTTTGTTGTTGAGAAATAAGCTTTTTGTGCGTATGGAATATTTCTGGGATCTTTTATTTCACCTCATGAATCATGGGACCAACACTTTACACTTTGCGTTTATAATTTTGTTCAGTTTAAAAGTAAAACACTGTTAGGATACAAAAACTTTATTGTCCATAGAGCTGTGGGGAAATCACCTTATCCAAATATCATCCCTCGCTAATAACACAGGGTGATGATCATCGATCAGGACTGACAAACACAATTGTAATTTTACCTTTTTTAACCGTTTTCCTCAAACAACTAGCCTGGTGTCACAGTGTAATGTCATTGCATTACTTTCCCTTCTAGCTATTTCACATTAGGTTACCCCAACCCTTTAGAGGTCAACACAAATGACCTATTGGTGACACATAGGGTAATGTAAATACCACATGTCATACAACAACTATCATGGGAATGAGCATGTCCTAACAGATCAGAAAATTTGCTACCCATATTTTTACCATTCAACATCAGTTATCTTTCAACCCCTGTTGATGCCTTGATATACTGCTGCACACTGCTGTACAATGTAGGAGGAACATCAGCATAACAGTACACTGTGAAAAAAAAGCCAATTTAACTAAACGCTTAATTTTGTGATTTTAAGTTGATTCAACTTAAAACTGATTTCTAGTTTTCTCAACACTAGATTCTAGCTTTTGTACTGTATGTAAGTTGCACTTTCGAAAAAGCTTGAAAAACATCTACAAATAATCGATTCAATTTGAGCCCAAAAACCTATTGAACAGTGAGTCATCGCTTTTCTTTTGTTTCGATGATATACACTGAGTGTACAAAACATTACATAGGCAGACTGACCAGGTGAATCCACGCGAAAGCTATGATTCCTTATTGATGTCACTTGTTAAATCCACTTCAGTCAGTATAGATGAAGGGAAGGAGACCGGTTAAAGAATGATTTTTAAGCCTTGAAACAATTTCTAAGCCATTTGTATGTGTGCCATTCAGAGGGTGAATGGGCAAGACAAAATATTTAAGTGGCTTTGATCGGGGTATGGTTTTAGGTGCCAGACGCACCAGTTTGAGTGTGTCAAGAACTGAAATGCTGCCAACTTGACACAACTGTTGGAAGCATTGGAGTCCATGCCCCAATGAATTGAGGCTGTTCTGAGGGAAAAAGTGGCTGCAACTCAATATTAGGAAGGTGTTCCTAATGTTTTGTACACTCAGTGTATGCAATGTATTGTCATAAAGAGATACATTTTAAAGATAACATATTCCCTTAGAAACTCACTTGGTGAAGGCTACAAGACCGAAAACTATTGAATGCAACAATAATGTCTCTGTCGCTAACGAATACATTCATAAGTGGCGGCAGCTTAGCCTAGTGGTTAGAGCGTTGGACTAGTAACCGAAAGGTTGCAAGATCGAATCCCTGAACTGACAAGGTAAAAATCTGTTGTTCTGCCCCTGAACAAGGCAGTTAACCCACTGTTCCTAGGCCATCATTGAAAATAAGAATTTGTTCTTAACTGACTTGCCTAGTTAAATAAAATAAGGAGGTAACTACAATTCAATTGAAAGGCACACTGGGAAATATGCATATAAGGTAGAGTACATTCTCATGTTGAATAACATGTCCATTCATCCTAAAATTTGAAGTTGAGTAAACATAAAATTCAACTTGTATGTTGGTTCAGTTAAAATGCCAAATGTTGAGCAAACTAGAAATTGTATTGCAGCAGGTTTCCTGCATAATGATAATGTGAAGATTTTCATAGTTGACCAACAAGATATGATCTCACTAACAGCCTATGTAGGTGCGATGGTCCCATTAATGGTTAATGGTGCGATGTTCAATTTGAATTCAAAATACTAGTCATTTTGTAAATACATAATTCACCGCCAACAACACCAACTGCTGTTTAGTGGAGGAAAACAGAGCGGGCCGAGCACAACATGTCAACTCTGTTACCCCCATAAATAGACAGCCTATAAATGTTTTAACTACCATCGTATTCATGAAAGTCTCATCTTTCCATAGAGTGGTCATGTTAGTTAGCCCAAACCATTCATATGCTACAGACGTTTTCGTGAGAAGACCATTTTTGGGGGGTTTGACTACTGGTTTGACAAACTCCGCTGTAGCTCTGCCACCTTCCACATCAGATGAGGAAGACGTGGATGTAGTAGATTGAGACGCAGCCCATGTAAAAAAAAAACTGATCTCTAGCTTTAGACAGATTTTGATTGATGATCATTTGTTTGACACGCAAGTGTGTCAGTTGACTCTAGGGGGTGTCGTGGAGTGCCAAGGAGAGAGGCATCAGGTCACATTTTTACAGTCTTTGATATGACTCAACTGGGGATTGAACACCCAACATCCAATCTCACAGCGGACACTCTAACAAGGCCACTGAGTTTGTTTGTAATACTGCTTTCACGTAGGATTCATGGTATGTTGCCTGTAAAAACAATTGGGCAAAGTTTCTTTCAAACAGTTGGCTATATAAAAGGCAAATGCTGACAAGAAAGAGGTAAAAATCTGACATTGCTTTTGCTGGGAAGAAGCAAGAGACATTAAACTTTGACCCTGTTGTTGAGACTGTTGTCATGGTAACCTGAACAGCTGCGTGTTCGTAATTCCTCAATTTAAATTCAGACCTTCCACTGCTTTAATTTCTTCACATTCACAACAGCTTGCCATAGCCTACTTGTAAATAATTTCCTCAAAACGTTGTCAGATATGTTCTGGTAATTATGAGGTGTCTAGACAAAGACAATTCATTTCTTTATGCAGGTCCTAAGAAACAAAAGATGAATAACATGTATTTTCTAAAGAATAGAATAGCATATTTTGAATGTTACTGGTCTGTGCAGCCAATTGGCTGCAACATGCAAATTAAATCAATAGTTGTTATTTTGTTCATTAAACAGACAAGACACAATTAGCCTACATTTCCCTACCCTGATCACAGTCAACACACGAGGCCTATATTTTATAGTAAGAATTAATATAATACAACATAACAGAATAAAATACAAATAATATTTGTCACATACAAGTTGAACCGCTGTCATATAACCAAAAAGTGGTATTTTGAAAAAGAGCCCATGTCCTCATTTATTTAGCCATTGAAACATTATAAATGTCTCTTTATGATAATGTAGAAACATAACAAATCTGACCTGGATTAACCTCTGTAGGATTTCAGAAAGTTGCTTTGTTTTAATCCACGTTGGATGTGATCACACCGTCACGCACCTTCTCTTCTCGAATACAGATTAACTACTAATCGATTTGTAGGTAAAGTTATAAACATATGCATATGAACTCATTATTTATTAGCTAAATATAAGAGCCTATGAATATTTACCTGTCAAAGTCTAGAAAAAAATATGAAATGGCAGTGTACATTCTCCCAGGCTAAATTTGACAATATTGTGAGAATAGATAAGAACAGCTCAAGGACAGAACCACATACATTTAAATGGAAATAATTATTTAAAAAATTATAAAAAGAAAAAGCTTTTCTGTGAATCAAAAATCATTATGTAAACAAATGACTTGTTTTTTTCTCCAACAAGGCAGCAGCTACTCTTCATAGGGTCCAGCAAAATTGAGGCGCTTATACAATTTTAAAAACATTACAATACATTCACAACAGATTTCACAACACATTAAGTGTGTTCCCTCAGGCTTTGCTTGACACACTGATAGGTTTCATACAACCACTTCCAAACACTGCAGCAGACTTCCTTGTTGATTTTGGATCGAGTTCAGGCATAACAGTGACCTCTCACAGAAGTCCTCCACCGGCAAATCTGAGAATCTCCTCGCCTCTTTTTCAAAACCCATTGGAGGAGAAGGTTAGTGGCGCGGGACCTCTGGCTTTCTCATCCAATGGGTTTTGAGAAGGAGGCGAGGAGAGCGGACGCGAAGACTAGGCAATTGAGATTCTCCTCATGACTGTGCTTCCGTTGTGAGTGTGGTAGCGAAACAACCTTTATTTGTTTGTAATTAACATATATTAATATGCATTTCCATTTCGCCTCGACAGTGGAAGAACTGTTCTGGCACTACTTGAAATAGTGGTGTGCTTCATCACTATCATCAAAAGTTCGCCGAGGCGCACTTAATGGTTTCAGACGGCACTATATCCTCTCTCTTCCGTATTTCTTGTTCGGTGCGGCGAAAGAGCAGTGTTTGAACTAGGGCTTACTTCCATATGATACAGGCTGAACATATGATCTAAAGATGCTCAAACCATCAACTATGCAACAACCTTTCAGGGTTATTTAACTTCAGGTTAGATCTACGTGTGGATGAAACATGCAGTCATCAACATTCTACTTTGAACCTCCTGCCATTTTAGATTTACATTTGAAGGTGGAAACGTTGGGGAAAACGTCAACTCAGGAGGGTGTAGCCTGCGGAAGGGGCAGTATCCTGTCAGAAACAATGGATTTCATGTCATCACCACCACAGCAGGGTGACAGAAGTCACCATCCTGTCATGTCTGTGGTGAGGCCAGAGCAGAGACAAGGACACGGGGAAGGACAATTTCACCGGCCCTACTGCCTTTACCAAAATGAAACCAAAACGTTCAGTTTTAGAATACTTCAAAAGAAATACTTCAAAATTAGACTTTTCCTTATGTATTTGAAATATACCTCCAATACATTGTTTTTGGGGTATACATTTCCCACTTCTTTGTACTATTTGATAGATAAGTACATTTTGTATTTTTGTTTACATTTATTCACATAACTAGTATATTGTGTCGTTACATTACATTATTTTAATAATTAAATTATCTCACTTACCTTGTAACTGGCAGTATAAAGATATAACAGTAGCATACTTTTTTAAGAAGTACCAGGGGCCTCATTTATAAATTGTGCGTAAATGTTATACTAAATTCTGGCATACATAGATTTTCAAGGATTTGCATGCGCCACAAATTATTAGGATTTATCAAACTGTAGCACTCAACATATACACATGTTTTTTATTGATAAATCAGAGAACGAACACTACAACCAGAGATGGGCAAAAATGACAAAATATCATGAAGATCAATGTATCAAAATAAACTACAAATACTTGTATTTTGTAATGTATTTAATAAAAAAAAACATGTATTTTTTATTTTAAAATACATTTGCAAGTAGCCGACCAAACAGCAACAACATTCTCAGGAACAGTTTACATAAACGTTTTACTTGCTATGACTGTGATATGTTGGATATGTTGTTGTTTATCTATCTCAAATCAAATTTTATTGGTCACATACACATGGTTAGCAGATGTTATTGCTAGAGTAGCGAAATGCTTATCTTAGTTGAATGCACTGACTGTAAGTCACTCTGGATAAGTGTCTGCTAAATGACCAGAACGTACAGTGCATTAGGAAAGTATTCAGATCCCTTGATTTTTCCCACATTTTGTTACGTTACAGCCTTGTTCTAAAATGTATTTAATCGTTTTTTCCCCCATCATCAATCTACACACAATACCCCATTATGACAAAGCAAAAACAGGTTATTAGACATTTTCGCTATCACATTTACGTAAGTATTCAGACCTTCTACTCAGGACTTTGTTGAAGTACCTTTGGCAGAAAATATAACCTTGAGTCTTCTTGGGTAGGACGCTACAAGCTTAGCACAACTGTATTTGGGGAGTTTCTTCGATTCTTCTCTGCAGATCCTCTCAAGCTCTGTTAGGTTGGACTGGGAGCGTTGCTGCACAGCTATTTTCAGGTCTCTCCAGAGATGTTCGTTCGGGTTCAAGTCCGGGCTCTGGCTGGGCCACTCAAGGACATTCAGAGACTTGTCCAGAAGCCACTCCTGCGTTGTCTTGGCTGTGTGCTTTGGGTCGTTGTCCTGTTGGAAGGTGAACCTTCGCCCCAGTCTGAGGTCCTGAGCGCTCTGGAGAAAGTTTTCATCAAGGATCTGTCTGTACTTTGCTCCGTTCATCTTTGCCTCGATCCTGACCAGTCTCCCAATCCCTGCCGCTGAAAAACATCCCCACAGCATGATGCTGTCACCACCATGCCATAGGGATGAGGCCAGGTGTCCTCCAGACGTTAAACTTGGCATTCAGGCCAAAGAGTTCAATCTTGGTTTCATCAGACCAGAGAATCTTGTTTCTCATGGTCTGAGAGTCCTTTAGGTGCCTTTTAGCAAACTCCAAGTAGGCTGTCATGTGCCTTTCACTGAGGAGTGGCTTCTGTCTGGCCACTCTACCATAAAGGCCTGACTGGTGGAGTGCTGCAGAGATGGTTGTCCTTCTGGAAGATTCTCTCATCTCCACAGGGGAACTCTAGAGCTCTGTCAGAGTGACCATCGTGTTCTTGGTAACCTCCCTTACTAAGGCCGTTCTCCCCCGATTGTTCAGTTTGGCTGGGTGGCCAGCCCCAAGGAAGAGTCTTGGTGGTTCCAAACTTCTTCCATTTAAGAATGATGGAGGTAACTGTTCTTGGGGACCTTCAATGCTGCAGAACTGTTTTGGTACCCTTCCCCAGATCTGTGCCTCGACACAATCCTGTCTTGGAGCTATACGGACAATTCCTTCGACCTCATAGCTTGGTTTTTGCTCTGACATGCACTGTCAACTGTGGGACCTTAATGTGTGTGCCCTTCCAAATCATGTCCAATCAATTAAATTTACCACAGGTGGACTCCAATCAAGTTGTAGAAACATCTCCAAGATGATCAATGGAAACAGGATGCACCTGATCTCAATTTCGATTCTCATAGCAAAGGGTCTGAATACTTATGTAAATGAACTGCGAAGCACAGTGGATGTTATCATTGGCCTTGTTTCAGGGCAGAGCTCTGTCGTGTCTTTGGCATCATTAAAAGTGAAGACTTATTTTATCAAATCAATTCTCTGTAATTATTATTACGTGATTAAACTAATCATCTAAATGTAATTAACTATGAAGTCGGGGCACCAAGGAAAATCTTCAGAGTACAAAGTTATAATTTTCCTAATATAACTCTTGATATTTTAATATCTGATCAATTAGTCTTCTTATTAATTAATTATTCTTTACCTCACATCAGTCTCATTCCAAAAGTTGTAAATTGTTGGTTGTCTGCACAAACCCAGCCTTTACTATGAATCATCCATACACCAACTGGCTTAATCATTTATTTACTAACTAAATATACACAGAAATGCATAAACAAACAAACAGTAGATGTGTTACTAACAGATGATAGGGAAGATTCCCTAGTGGGCTAAGCCGATATGATGGCTTGGTGGACAAAGGGAAGTGGGTGTGGACTGAGAAGGGCGGGAAAGACAAAAGTGGTCACTACACACAATTGATAATTATATTAATTCAAATGCTAATCCTTTGCACATGAACGCTCACTCATTCGGGAAAAATTGCAGTCAACATATATTTACGCTCAAAAATGCCCTCATTTGCTGTATGATTTGGAACTGGGCCACGTCCTTTTCTACAAGAAAGCAGAACAGCAAATATTCTCATATTTCTGTAGATGTGTGGGCAGAAGGTTTTAATCTTTCGCAAATGCTTTTTTTCAAACCAAAAATGCGGCCTATAGCGAATGCCAAACACTGGCCTCGAATTCTGCAAGATTGATTGTCTATTGAACTTTTTAAAAGTAAATGCTGCCTACAACCCACACATCTATGCAAAAGATGTTGCATTTTGATTGTGTTTCTGGTAAGTAGGCTATATTACTATTGCACAGGCACTACTATTGCACAGCGATACTGTAACCTATACTGTAATAGGCTACCAGTCTATTTACTTGAGCATGGTTGGCTATTTAATAAGCATTGAATAATTGGTAGCCTAATATTTGTAGCAGAGTGGGAATAAATCAGTCATGTTATGAAAGGAGAGACATGTCCTGCAATATGATTATGACTTAAGTCTATATAATAGAAGTCAAATAAACACACACTAGATGACCCAAAAGTATGTGTACACCTGCTCGTCGAACATCTCATTCCAAAATCATGAGCATCAATATGGAGTTACCCTTTGCTGCTATTTTATATATGAATGCTTCCGCTCAGTGTTTGAGATCAATTGACACTCTTTACCATGGCATTTTAAACTGCAAAACCCTTACGCACCACTGCACTTTGTATACCAGGGTTGGCTGGCCTTCTCTAGTCACTCGTAGGCTCAGTCACTGGTATACTTTTATTTACAAAGCAATTTGGGGTTTACTACCTTTTTATTTGGGCATTTTTATTGTTCAGAAATGTGGTGGGTACTCTCTTCGTTCGCTAGACTTTATCCTGCTAACTGTTCCAAATGTCCGAACTGAATTTGGTAAAAGGTCTTTTATGTACTCTGCGCCATTGTCTTGGAACACCTTACAAAATCATTTTAAACTGGAAGAACTTGTCCCGATTGGTGTTTTTAAATCACTGATGAAGGATTTTGAGGCTGATTCCCTGACCTGTCAATGTTTTTAATTTGCTGTTTTTGATTTTGTTATACTCTTGTGAATTCAATGGTTTTTACTAGATTACTTGTAGTTTTTCATGTTGTCTGTCTGTAATTTTTGTAATGACTTGGTGCTGCCTATCTTGGCCAGGACGCTCTTGAAAAAGAGATTTTAAATCTCAATGAGCCCTTCCTGGTTAAATAAAGGTTAAATAAAATAAAATAAATAACAGCCTCCACTCTTCTGGGAAGTCTTTCCACTAGATGTTGGAACATTGCAACGGGACTTACTTCCATTCAGTCACGAGCATTAGTGAGGTCGGGCACTAAGGCTGTTGCTGTGACTGTATTACCGCCACACCGGCGGCCACGAGTCATGAAGGCAGTCAAATTCCATGTGACCTTTTAGTCACAGTAATTAGGCTTCTCCAAGCTCTGATGCTGCTGCTGGTCATTAGTAGCCTACCAAACATGCTAACTGCCTGGTACTCAGCAATCTTTTGTCCCTCTAATCACTCTGACATCAATGCAAATGTAATCGAAAATCTAATCAAACACTTCATAAGCGCTCATGAGCCCATGTTGCGCAACATTTCTATAGGCTACGCAATTGCGTGAGAAAACAGGGTGATGGCCTCTATTAAAAAGAGGAGTATCCGATCAGATTTCTATAGGCTAGGCCTACTATATATATTTATCAACTTTTCTAATATTAAGCACATTGCTTACAAAAGGAGTATAGTCTACCTGGCTGGCATGAAAATGAAACACGGGAAATCGTCTTCCATTCACTATGTCAGTGCATAGATTACATGTATTTTCCCCCCTGCCCCTGTTTCGAGACAGTTGATGATAATGGTCCATTCTTATTCAAAACAAATTTCAAACATATATTATTTAGTGTATGTACAGTAAAAAACAGATTAAATCAAGAATAGTCTGATGGGTGACAATATATTATCACTTATTAATGATCCCCAGCTTAAGGCAAGAAACAATGCCTTTTTCTTTTGCCGTCTGTTTCGAATCATAGTCGCACACTTCATGTAGCTTAGCCCATAGGCCTATATGTTTTGATAAGGTTTGTATCACAACTAAAGTGGCCAAATAACTTACAATTAAGCACATTAATCTGCTTTACAAAGGGTGTAGAGTCTAACTGGCATACATACGTAACACGTGAGTTTCAAGTTTGGGGAAGATCATTTTCACCATAAAAATGCACCTTTATAATAAAAGCATTAAATTGCATAATTGCAGTTGCGGTCACTTTTAAGAATGGTGTTTTCCGCTAATGGAACATTTGCGCTTAAAGCCTACTGCAGTGTGCGCATTGCTGCTCTTATAATGTGAAGAAATCGCCTAATCGTTTATCAACATTTTAAGATAAATGTTCTGATCTGTTGCGTCAGCCTCATTGCGTAAAAACGTTTTTTTGATGCTAGTGGTTGTATTAATTTGGGATCTACTGTCCCAGACTATGTTTGCAATATTTATTTCTGGCGCAGAATAGAATATGTCAACTTTTGTACTATAGGGGGTAGTAGATTGACATAGGCTAGTGCTTTTGCTGTCCATCTTGTTGGCTGACGAAAGTAAATGTAGCCAGTTCAATCAATATCTTCAATATGCACCTCGGAATTGGATAAGGACACACACTGTTGCATCCCAGAAGTGTCTATCTTCACTTATATCCTGTGAAAAAGACCTGATCACGTGAAACAGAACCATGTGAATGAGAGGCGCTTTGGAGCACACTGCATTCATGGAAAAGGGAACAACGGCCAATCGCTGCAAAAGGCATGAATTATTTTGGGTGCATTACGGCCACAAAGAGGATGCCGCCAGGAAATTCATGGTATTATCAAGTGTTTTTCAAATTGTGAATGAGAAACTGATGAAGTCAATCAAATTCAAATGTATTTATTAAGCCCTTCCTACATCAGCTGATGTCACAAAGTGCTGTACAGAAACTCAGCCTAAAAACCACAAACAGCAGGCAATGCAGATGTAGAAGCACAGTGGCTAGGAAAAACTCCCTAGAAAGGCAGGAACCTAGGAAGAAAACTAGAGAGGAACCAGGCTCTGAGGGGTGGTTAGTCCTCTTCTGGCTGTGCCAGCACAAAAAAACAAGCAACTTTTTTCAAATCATCATTAGAGTCGCATGGCAATGTATTAAAAATCAAAACATATAGCCCAACGTTTGTAGAATAACTAAAGTTACATAAATAACTATAATTTAAGCATATAGGAGGACTTGTTTCTTTGTTAACCGCTCAACACAGAATAGCCGCATGTGTGCACACCCTCAAATCATTTGGAGAAAATATCCTTTCTATTTTATGAAATTGTATATTTTTAATTTAACTAGGCAAGTCAGTTAAGAACAAATTCTTATTTACAATGACGGCCTACCCCGGCCAAACGACACCCTATGGGACTCCCAATCACAGCCGGTTGTGATACAGCCTGGAATTAAACCAGGGTCTGTAGTGACGCCTCTTGCACAGAGATGCAGTGCCTTAGACTGCTGCACCACTCGGGAGCCTACATATATATATAGTATTCTTCATACTATAATATAAAATAATTCCATTGAATTCTAACCAAATCTTGTCTGCTAAATTAACTAGTGTAGCCCACAGCCATATGGCATAGCCAGATCAGTACCAGATCAGGTCTGGGACAGTTATGGAACCCCTACCAGTCCCAGACCTGCTGTTTTCAACTCTTAATGATCGGCTATGAAAAGCCAACTGACATTTATTCCTGATTATTATTTGACCATGCTTGTCATTTATGAACATTTTGAACATCTTGGCTCTCTCTAATTCTCTCCTTCTCTCTTTCTTTCTCTCTCTCGGAGGAACTGAGCTCTAGGACCATACGTCAGGACTACCGGGCATGATGACTCCTTGCTGTCCACAGTCCACCTGGCCTAGCTGCTGTCCCAGTTTCAACTGTTCTGCCTGCGGTTATGGAACCCCTACCTGTCCCAGACCTGCTGTTTTCAACTCTTAATTATCGGCTATGAAAAGCCAACTGACATTTATTCCTGATTATTATTTGACCATGCTTGTCATTTATGAACATTTTGAACATCTTGGCCATGTTCTGTTATAATCTCCACCCGGCACAGCCAGAAGAGGACTGGCCACCCCTCATAGCCTGGTTCCTCTCTAGGTTTCTTCCTAGGTTTTGGCTTTTCTAGGGAGTTTTTCCTAGCCACCGTGCTTCTACACCTGCATTGCTTGCTGTTTGGGGTTTTAGGCTGGGTTTCTGTACAGCACTTCGAGATATTAGCTGATGTACGAAGGGCTATATAAAATAAAATAAACTTGAAACTTGATTGACTTGAGTACCTAACATAACGACAACTCAGCGTATGCTATTCTGTTCTTCTGAAATAGACTACATTTTCTTTACATCATCTTTCTTTAGACCCGTCTAAAATAAATAATGGATTTATCGTGGAGGTGTAGGCTATATTACAAGGATTTATTAGACTTTTTAAAATGTAGTTGTTTCCAAAAGTTTGCATCAGTGGCTTGTGGAAGCCAGGAGATGCTAAATGTGTTTATGTTAATTAACGGTCAACTTACCATCGCGGATATCATGTTACCAAAAGGTGTCCACTACCCCAAAACATCCCACTACTCCCACTACTCCCACTACTCCAAAACATCCCACTACTCCCACTACTCCCACTACCCCAAAACATCCCACTACTCCTACTACTCCCACTACCCCAAAACATCCCACTACTCCCACTACCCCAAAACATCCCACTACTCCCACTACCCCAAAACATCCCACTACTCCCACTACCCCAAAACATCCCACTACCCCAAAACATCCCACTACTCCCACTACCCCAAAACATCCCACTACTCCCACTACCCCAAAACATCCCACTACTCCCACTACCCCAAAACATCCCACTACTCCCACTACTCCCACTACCCCAAAACATCCCACTACTCCCACTACCCCAAAACATCCCACTACTCCCACTACCCCAAAACATCCCACTACTCCCACTACTCCCACTACCCCAAAACATCCCACTACTCCCACTACCCCAAAACATCCCACTACTCCCACTACCCCAAAACATCCCACTACTCCCACTACCCCAAAACATCCCACTACTCCCACTACCCCAAAACATCCCACTACTCCCACTACTCCCACTACTCCCACGCGCACATTGATCAGTGAAGCTTCTAGTAACCTTGACTGGAGAAAAAGTCTGCAACTCTCTCGGAGGGTTGGCTCTTAATGAATACACAATACTTTGTCATATACATTACAAATGGTCATGTCGTGAACATGTCAACACACTGTTTCATAGGTTCACCTTACTTGGTTCCAAGTATACGATGTTAGTTGAGACAAATGGAGGCATAAAAGGTCATCATGACACTTATTAACATTCAATAGTCCAGGAGGGCTGAGAACACCTGTTGGACGTGACCATATTGTTATTCATCAAGAGGATCTAGACTACAGGACAGCACCCAAGTATCACGAAATGGCACCTTCTCCTCTGGCTCCATTGCTACTCAAATGAGAAAACTGAGTGGATAAAAGACACCGGCTGCCTTTTAAATTATACACAGTGTTTAAACGTTATATAATTGGCAGATCACTGAACAGGTACTCAACATCCCAATTGTCATTTTATGATACAACAATTAGGTGGCTTCTTTGTGGAGCACAGAACACACTCAGACAGATACAAAGGGTATGATTAGCAACAGATTGTTACTATAAACTGGTTACCAATGTAATTAGAAAAGTAAAAAATAAATGTTTTGTCATACCCGTGTCAGCCAATCAGCATTCAGGGCTTGAACCAATCCAGTTTATAATATGGTATGAATACTGTTGTAATACTACTATATAGGTATATATTATAGTATGTATAGGTATTATAGTATTCACTGAAGTGTACTTGCTGATTTTTCTGTATTTCATGTAGTATGTTTGCATGCTGTAGTATTTACAGTTTACTGTAGTAAAATTGTGTTTTGTTCTATTATTTTTTATATAAAAGGGTAGGCTTTCTCCTTGAGGAAACCTACTGGACAAATACCGAAAGAGCACATTTTCTATAACCTAGGTGAGATGGACTGGAGGCTGAACAGTCTGAAAAATTGTGTAAAATGATTTTAAAAAAGTTAGAATCTCTAGGTTCAGACTTGGCATGTAGGTTTCTCACTCATGGGTGGCACACATTTGGATATGGGGGAGCGGAATGGGTGGGGTATATGCAAACTAAATACTGTACTATTACTACACTGTAAACCCCAAGGCATTTTTAACTCAAATACTTCCAGTAAGTTGAACTCGAAGTCAATGAAAAGTCTTTATTACTTAAATGTTTATGTGGTACTGACTCAAAACTAAATTAGAAGTCACACCAACTAAAATGTTTTAAGATATGATAACAAATACAATTTTTTTCCCAAGATGCTCTCCTGCAGGTTGATTTAAAAAAATCTGTGTATTTACATGTACATTGAGTGATTGATTGATTCATCTTATTTTACACAAAGATAAATAACATCGTTTTTTTCTAAACTAATACAATAATTTAGTTCAATTTTTTTGCACCCATTACTGAAATGGTTTTTCCGGTTTAAATGGCTTAAGTAATCGCCTCATACTTTACCCAAGCCTGGCAGTTAATATGAATACAGGTTGTGAGTGAATACAAATGTAAACTGTAGTGTAATTTAACTCTAGTGGGATTCCAATAGGAATTACACATCACTTTGCAAGACAGCATAACGTGACTTGTAAAATTCCCAGGTTATCCAAAAATTCTGTCTGGAAGATTGCTGGAAAACTTTCAACCAGGATTTTTTGAAACTCAGGATTTAGAGAAAGTTTTGTGACATGGCCTGAAAGCCATGAATAAAACTAGGCCTCAAAATAAATCCTTATGAGATATCCAGTGTATTGTCATAACGAGTTTAATTAAAATGATAACATTTACTCAGGAATTCACTTGGCAATGGCCAAAAGATTGAAAAGGAAGGATTTCAATTCTGTCTCTAACAAATACAGCCGTGGGTGGTAACTCTGCAATTCACTCGAAAAGGCAAGACACGCTGGGATATTATATTGGAGGCGTGGCTTAGCGGTGGCATTACTCAAAACAGTAAAACTGATACAACTGAAATCTGTACCCCCTACAGCAGCGTTTCCCAAACCCGGTCCTCGGGACCCCAAAGGG
Source organism: Salvelinus namaycush (assembly GCF_016432855.1). Taxonomy (NCBI): domain Eukaryota; kingdom Metazoa; phylum Chordata; class Actinopteri; order Salmoniformes; family Salmonidae; genus Salvelinus; species Salvelinus namaycush. The sequence goes on from NC_052315.1 coordinate 5,436,314, forward strand.
TGCACCTTTTGGTTTTTCCCCTAACACTACACAGCTGATTCAAATAATAAATGAATCATCAAGCTGTGTATTGTTAGGGCAAAAACATGCACCTCTTGGGGTCCCGAGGACCGAGTTTGGGGATACCCTGAATGTAAAGATTATCTACACACAAAAAGCTTATTTCTCTAAAATGCACAAATTTGTTAATATCCTTGATAGTGAGCATTTCTCCTTTGCCAAGATAATCCATCCACTTGACAGGTGTGGCATATCAAGAAACTGATTTAATAGCATGATTGTTACACAGGTGTACCTTGTGCTGGGGACAATAAAAGGCCACTCTAAAATGTGCAGTTTTATCAAACACAGCATGCCACAAATGTCTCAAGTTTTGAGGGAGCGTTAATTTCTCTACCATAAGCCGCCTCCAATGTTAGTTTAGATCATTTGGCAATACGTCCAACCTGCCTAACCCACAGACCACAGGTAACCACGCCAGCCCAGAACCTCCATTTCCGGCCTCTTCACCTCCACTTCCTGCCAATATCTAGCAACTTTGCAGAATATGTAGGTGTTGCTGTAGGCCCTCCTTGGTTGAGGACAGCATTAACAAAAAATCTGAGCAAACTAGGATGCTATTTGGTGCTTAACAGAGAGTACACACTGGCAGAATACCTGACCACTGTGACTGACCCAAAATTAAGGAAATATTTGACTACGTACAGACTCAGTGAGCATATCCTTGCTATTGAGAAAGGCAGCCGTAGCCATACCTGGCTCTCAAGAGAAGACAGGCTATGTGCAAACTGCCCACAAAATGAGGTAGAAACTGAGCTGCACTTCCTAACCTCCTACCCAATGTATGACCATATTAAAGACACATATTTCTCTCAGATTACACAGATTCACAAAGAATTCAAAAACAAACCCAAACTCCCATATCTACAGGGTGAAATACCACAGTGCGCCATCACAGCAGCAAGATTTGTGACCTGTTGCCACAAGAAAAAGGCAACCAGTGAAGAACAAACACCATTGTAAATACAACCCATATTTATGTTTATTTATTTCCCTTTTGTACTTTAACTATTTGCCCATTGTTGCAACACTGTATATAGACGTAATATGACATTTGAAATGTCTTTATTCTTTTGGAACTTCTGTGAGTGTAATGTTTACTGTTAATTTTCATTGTTTATTTCAATTTAAGTTATCATCTACTTCACTTGCTTTGGCAATGTTAACATATGTTTCCCATTAAATTGAACTGAGAGAGGGGGGAGAGATTGTATTTTGGAATTTGTATTTATTAGCGATCCCCATTATCTGATGCCAAGGAAGCAGCTACTCTTCATGGGGCCCAAACACCACTACATATCTACAATACAAAATGTATAATACCACCAAATAATTTAAAATAAAGAAAGCAAGAAAGAGAGAGAGAGAGAGAGACTTATTATTTTCATATTGTAAATATCCAAAGTAAGCTTTGGCAGTATGTACATTGTTACATCATGCCAATAAAGCAAATTGAATTGAGAGAGACAGGAGAGAGAGAGGAGGAGACGAGAGAGACAGGAGAGAGAGAGGAGGAGACAGGAGAGAGGGAGATACAGGAAAGAGGGAGAAAGGATGGAGACACAGAGCGAGAGAGAGAGAAAGAGAGGAAGGAGAGCGAGAGGGAGAGAGGAAGGAGAGAGAGAGGAAGGAGAAAGAGTGATAGAGAAAGGAGAGAGAGAAGGGAGAGAGCGAGAGAGAAAAGAGAGAAATATATATATATATTATATATATATTTTATATGTATATATATATATTTTTTTTTCTATATGTATACTTCGACAATGTAAGTAATAATGAACTTGCCATGTCAATAAGGTTGAATTGAATTTAATTGAATTGAAAGGAGAGAAAGAGATGATCAACATGAGCTCCTGATATATCTCATATTTTCTTGTTTTTAGAACGAGTTAAACACTTGAATCGAAAAAGAATTCCAGACAAGAAGTGATGAACAACAACTCTATTCAATTAGAATAGAAAAAAAAGTAACTTCGCGCCTCAAGTTTAAAGAAGTTTTGACACTAGCTAGCTAGCTAGCATCACAACAAAAACAAAGCCAGCTGACTAACAAGCTAGACAGAAAAAAATTATCTATAACAAACCTAGCAAGGGGAGTTAATACAACTACATCAAATGACCAAACTGAGTAAACCAAAAAGGAGCACGGACTAACTTAAAAAATATCTCAGTTTTTTTGCTGGTTTTTGAACTAAATTAGAGCTAGCTAGCAACAGCAGCAGACAAATAAACCGGTTGCTATGGCAACGGGCCAGTAGAACAGAGCAGCAGCAACAGTAGTAGCAGAGCCCACAGGCACCATGTCCCCACTCCCCCTCAGCTCTGAATCCATTCTTTACCTTCCAGAGGCCCAAAATGACACTATGAGGAAAGCTTTTAAACAGAAACTACTAAAGGGGAGGCCAGAAACCCTTTTCGCAGACCTCTACAAAAATGGTGATGTGAGTAATCTTATCTTTCTCAATGACTAGCCAAATACATGGCACTCAGCAGTGTGCTCTCACTACCCATCCATAAAGAAAGAGGGAATCTGTAATGGGTGGAAGCTGAAAGTCTAAGAGACAGACGACCCTGACAGCACCACGATAACAATCAACCTCTACAAGACTGGGACCGTCATGGTGCAAGGTAATCGTAGGCTGTTTGAAACAGACTTTCAGACCATTTAAGAGAGAGCAGAGAAAGAAGGATACCACCAGTGACATGCCCTCCCACAAGACAAACTCCACCACCACCACCCTCACCCCTACTATCCCCACCCAAAAGGCACATCCAGCACCTCTCTTCCCACCATAGTGGAGGACACGCCCCAGGAGGAGAGCGACCCCCTCAGTGCAGAGCAGGCTCAGGCCCTCCTCACCACCATGGCTGCCATGAGGGATGAGTTCACCAGACTGGAGGGGGAGGTGGTCCTGCTCAGGGAGAGCAAACAGCAACCAGACAACCACACCTTAGAGGAGCTCCTAACCAAGGTGCGGACAGAGCAGGACAGCAGCCTTGCAACACAGCTGAAAGAGGTTCAGCAAGAGAGAGACGGACTCAAGAGAGAGTTGGCTGATCTAACAAAGGAGATGAGAGAGCTCCAAAAAGACAGGCAGAGCAGTAATAACGATCTGACCACACTAAGAGAGGAGCTGCAGGAGAGAAGGAGAACAGAGGACAGGCTGCAGGAGAGAAAGAGAAAAGAGGACAGGCTGCAGGAGAGAAAGAGAACAGAGGACAGGCTGCAGGAGAGAAAGAGAACAGAGGACAGGCTGCAGGAGAGAAAGAGAACAGAGGACAGACTGCAGGAGAGAAAGAGAACAGAGGACAGGCTGCAGGAGAGAAGGAGAACAGAGGACAGACTGCAGGAGAGAAGGAGAACAGAGGACAGGCTGCAGGAGAGAATAGAGAACAGAGGACAGACTGCAGGAGAGAAAGAGAACAGAGGACAGGCTGCAGGAGAGAAAGAGAACAGAGGACAGGCTGCAGGAGAGAAAGAGAACAGAGGACAGGCTGCAGGAGAGAAGGAGAACAAAGGACAGGCTGCAGGAGAGAAAGAGAACAGAGGACAGGCTGCAGGAGAGAAAGAGAACAGAGGACAGGCTGCAGGAGAGAAAGAGAACAGAGGACAGGCTGCAGGAGAGAAAGAGAACAGAGGACAGGCTGCAGGAGAGAAAGAGAACAGAGGACAGGCTGCAGGAGAGAAAGAGAACAGAGGACAGGCTGCAGGAGAGAAAGAGAACAGAGGACAGGCTGCAGGAGAGAAAGAGAACAGAGGACAGGCTGCAGGAGAGAAAGAGGACAGAGGACAGGCTGCAGGAGAGAAAGAGAACAGGGAACAGGCTGCAGGAGAGAAAGGGAACAGAGGACAGGCTGAAGGAGAGAAAGAGAACAGAGGACAGACTGCAGGAGAGAAAGAGAGCAGAGGACAGGCTGCAGGAGAGAAAGAGAACAGAGGACAGGCTGCAGGAGAGAAGGAGAACAGAGGACAGGCTGCAGGAGAGAAAGAGAACAGAGGACAGGCTGCAGGAGAGAAAGAGAACAGAGGACAGGCTGCAGGACAGAAAGAGAACAGAGGACAGGCTGCAGGAGAGAAGGAGAACAGAGGACAGGCTGCAGGAGAGAAAGAGAACAGAGGACAGGCTGCAGGAGAGAAAGAGAACAGGGAACAGGCTGCAGGAGAGAAAGAGAACAGAGGACAGACTGCAGGAGAGAAAGAGAACAGAGGACAGACTGCAGGAGAGAAAGAGAACAGAGGACAGGCTGCAGGAGAGAAGGAGAACAGAGGACAGGCTGCAGGAGAGAAAGAGAACAGAGGACAGGCTGCAGGAGAGAAAGATAACAGAGGACAGGCTGCAGGAGAGAAAGAGAACAGAGGACAGGCTGCAGGAGAGAAAGAGAACAGAGGACAGGCTGCAGGAGAGAAAGAGAACAGAGGACAGGCTGCAGGAGAGAAAGAGAACAGAGGACAGGCTGCAGGAGAGAAAGAGACCAGAGGACAGGCTGCAGGAGAGAACGAGAACAGAGGACAGGCTGCAGGAGAGAAGGAGAACAGAGGACAGGCTGCAGGAGAGAAAGAGAACAGAGTACAGGCTGCAGGAGAGAAAGAGACCAGAGGACAGGCTGCAGGAGAGAAGGAGAACAGAGGACAGGCTGCAGGAGAGAAAGAGAACGGAGTACAGGCTGCAGGAGAGAAAGAGACCAGAGGACAGACTGCAGGAGAGAACGAGAACAGAGGACAGGCTGCAGGAGAGAAGGAGACCAGAGGACAGGCTGCAGGAGAGAACGAGAACAGAGGACAGGCTGCAGGAGAGAAGGAGAACAGAGTACAGGCTGCAGGAGAGAAAGAGACCAGAGGACAGGCTGCAGGAGAGAACGAGAACAGAGGACAGGCTGCAGGAGAGAAGGAGAACAGAGGACAGGCTGCAGGAGAGAAAGAGAACAGAGGACAGGCTGCAGGAGAGAACGAGAACAGAGGACAGGCTGCAGGAGAGAACGAGAACAGAGGACAGGCTGCAGGAGAGAAGGAGAACAGAGGACAGGCTGCAGGAGAGAAAGAGAACAGAGGACAGGCTGCAGGAGAGAAAGAGAACAGAGGACAGGCTGCAGGACAGAAAGAGAACAGAGGACAGGCTGCAGGAGAGAACGAGAACAGAGGACAGGCTGCAGGAGAGAAAGAGAACAGAGGACAGACTGCAGGAGAGAAAGAGAACAGAGGACAGGCTGCAGGAGAGAAAGAGAACAGAGGACAGGCTGCAGGAGAGAAAGAGAACAGAGGACAGGCTGCAGGAGAGAAAGAGAACAGAGGACAGGCTGCAGGAGAGAAAGAGAACAGAGGACAGGCTGCAGGAGAGAAAGAGAACAGAGGACAGGCTGCAGGAGAGAAAGAGAACAGAGGACAGGCTGCAGGAGAGAAAGAGAACAGAGGACAGGCTGCAGGAGAGAATAGAGGACAGAGGACAGGCTGCAGGAGAGAAAGAGGGCAGAGGACAGGCTGCAGGAGAGAAAGAGGACAGAGGACAGGCTGCAGGAGAGAACGAGAACAGAGGACAGGCTGCAGGAGAGAAAGAGAACAGGGAACAGGCTGCAGGAGAGAAAGAGGGCAGAGGACAGGCTGCAGGAGAGAACGAGAACAGAGGACAGGCTGCAGGAGAGAAGGAGAACAGAGGACAGGCTGCAGGAGAGAAAGAGAACAGAGGACAGGCTGCAGGAGAGAAAGAGAACAGAGGACAGGCTGCAGGAGAGAAGGAGAACAGAGGACAGGCTGCAGGAGAGAAAGAGAACAGGGAACAGGCTGCAGGAGAGAAGGAGAACAGAGGACAGGCTGCAGGAGAGAAAGATAACAGGGAACAGGCTGCAGGAGAGAACGAGAACAGAGGACAGGCTGCAGGAGAGAACGAGAACAGAGGACAGGCTGCAGGAGAGATGGAGAACAGAGGACAGGCTGCAGGAGAGACAGAGAACAGAGGACAGGCTGCAGGAGAGAATAGAGAACAGAGGACAGGCTGCAGGAGAGAACGAGAACAGAGGACAGGCTGCAGGAGAGAAAGAGAACAGAGGACAGGCTGCAGGAGAGAAAGAGACCAGAGGACAGGCTGCAGGAGAGAAGGAGAACAGAGGACAGGCTGCAGGAGAGAAGGAGAACAGAGGACAGGCTGCAGGAGAGAAGGAGAACAGAGGACAGGCTGCAGGAGAGAACGAGAACAGAGGACAGGCTGCAGGAGAGAAAGAGAACAGAGGACAGGCTGCAGGAGAGAAAGAGAAAAGAGGACAGGCTGCAGGAGAGAACAGAGGACAGACTGCAGGAGAGAACAGAGGACAGGCTGCAGGAGAGAACGAGAACAGAGGACAGGCTGCAGGAGAGAAAGAGAACAGAGGACAGGCTGCAGGAGAGAAAGAGAACAGAGGACAGGCTGCAGGAGAGAAAGAGAACAGAGGACAGGCTGCAGGAGAGAAGGAGAACAGAGGACAGGCTGCAGGAGAGAAAGAGAACAGAGGACAGGCTGCAGGAGAGAAAGAGAACAGAGGACAGGCTGCAGGAGAGAAAGAGAACAGAGGACAGGCTGCAGGAGAGAAAGAGAACAGAGGACAGGCTGCAGGACAGAAAGAGAACAGAGGACAGGCTGCAGGAGAGAAAGAGAACAGAGGACAGGCTGCAGGAGAGAAAGAGAACAGAGGACAGACTGCAGGAGAGAACGAGAACAGAGGACAGGCTGCAGGAGAGAAAGGGAACAGAGGACAGGCTGCAGGAGAGAAAGAGAACAGAGGACAGGCTGCAGGAGAGAAAGAGAACAGAGGACAGGCTGCAGGAGAGAAAGAGAACAGAGGACAGACTGCAGGAGAGAAAGAGAACAGAGGACAGACTGCAGGAGAGAAAGAGAACAGAGGACAGGCTGCAGGAGAGAAAGAGAACAGAGGACAGGCTGCAGGACAGAAAGAGAACAGATGACAGGCTGCAGGAGAGAAAGAGAACAGAGGACAGGCTGCAGGAGAGAAAGTGAACAGGCTGCAGGAGAGAAAGTGAACAGAGGACAGGCTGCAGGAGAGAAAGAGAACAGAGGACAGGCTGCAGGAGAGAAAGAGAACAGGGAACAGGCTGCAGGAGAGAAAGAGAACAGAGGACAGGCTGCAGGAGAGAAAGAGAACAGAGGACAGACTGCAGGAGAGAAAGAGGACAGAGGACAGGCTGCAGGAGAGAAAGAGAACAGAGGACAGGCTGCAGGAGAGAAAGAGAACAGAGGACAGGCTGCAGGAGAGAACGAGAACAGAGGACAGGCTGCAGGAGAGAAAGGGAAGAGGACAGGCTGCAGAAGCAGGTAGATCACCACTCTATGACCTGGCCTCACACAGCAGAGAAGCCCACCTCAACCAGCCAGACCTCCCCAGCCCTGCCTGCTGCTCACCTCCCCCCCAGCCCACAGAACAACCTCCCACTGACAGCGGCACCAGCACAGACCAGCCACAACCCAGCTCCAACACCCACCAGCCCCCCACTCTACCCCCTCCAGTCCAGAAGAAACAGACCAGCCACAACCCAGCTCCAACACCCACCAGCCCCCCACTCTACCCCCTCCAGTCCAGAAGAAACAGACCAGCCACAACCCAGCTCCAACACCCACCAGCCCCCCACTCTACCCCCTCCAGTCCAGAAGAAACAGACCAGCCACAACCTAGCTCCAACACCCACCAGCCCCCCACTCTACCCCCTCCAGTCCAGAAGAAACAGACCAGCCACAACCCAGCTCCAACACCCACCAGCCCCCCACTCTACCCCCTCCAGTCCAGAAGAAACAGACCAGCCACAACCCAGCTCCAACACCCACCAGCCCCCCACTCTACCCCCTCCAGTCCAGAAGACACAGACCAGCCACAACCCAGCTCCAACACCCACCAGCCCCCCACTCTACCCCCTCCAGTCCAGAAGAAACAGACCAGCCACAACCCAGCTCCAACACCCACCAGCCCCCCACTCTACCCCCTCCAGTCCAGAAGAAACAGACCAGCCACAACCCAGCTCCAACACCCACCAGCCCCCCACTCTACCCCCTCCAGTCCAGAAGAAACAGACCAGCCACAACCCAGCTCCAACACCCACCAGCCCCCCACTCTACCCCCTCCAGTCCAGAAGAAACAGACCAGCCACAACCCAGCTCCAACACCCACCAGCCCCCCACTCTACCCCCTCCAGTCCAGAAGAAACAGACCAGCCACAACCTAGCTCCAACACCCACCAGCCCCCCACTCTACCCCCTCCAGTCCAGAAGAAACAGACCAGCCACAACCCAGCTCCAACACCCACCAGCCCCCCACTCTACCCCCTCCAGTCCAGAAGAAACAGACCAGCCACAACCCAGCTCCAACACCCACCAGCCCCCCACTCTACCCCCTCCAGTCCAGAAGACACAGACCAGCCACAACCCAGCTCCAACACCCACCAGCCCCCCACTCTACCCCCTCCAGTCCAGAAGAAACAGACCAGCCACAACCCAGCTCCAACACCCACCAGCCCCCCACTCTACCCCCTCCAGTCCAGAAGAAACAGACCAGCCACAACCCAGCTCCAACACCCACCAGCCCCCCACTCTACCCCCTCCAGTCCAGAAGAAACAGACCAGCCACAACCCAGCTCCAACACCCACCAGCCCCCCACTCTACCCCCTCCAGTCCAGAAGACACAGACCAGCCACAACCCAGCTCCAACACCCACCAGCCCCCCACTCTACCCCCTCCAGTCCAGAAGACACACTGGCTGACATCATCCTGTTGATGGACTCAAATGGAAAGTTTGTTCAGGAGAATAAACTTTTCCCTAGACACAAAAGGAGAAAGGTGTGTTGCCCAACAACGCAGAGTGCCATGGAGCTGCTTGATAAGGCCCAGCTCGTGTCCCCAAACCACATAATCATACACACCGGAAGCAACGACCTGCGTGCTCAGCAGGAGAGGGTGGCCACTTCACTATGGGGAGTGATTGAGAAGGCCTCCGCAATCTTCCCCAACTCAAGGATCGTGGTGTCAACCCTTCTACAGAGGAAGGACTTCCACCCTGCCACATTCCAAAGAATAAACGTCAGCATTGTGCCCTGCGACCCAATGTACACCTGGCCCACCATCCCACCCTCGATCTGAACTGTCTCCATGACTATGTTCACCTGTACAGGGAGACAGTCCCCATCCTTGCCAAAACTCTCAAGGACGTTGCTTTAAACCGCAGCCCGACCTCTCCACCCAGGAACAGCGGAGCAATCTCCACCCCGCCGAGATCACCGAGACAACATCCCGGACCAGCACCCTGGACCCCCCAACCACGACCACAGCACCACCAACCTCAATGCCCACCACAGCCAGTACAGCACAGACCACCCCAGCCCAGCTTCAGACCCACCCAGACGAGGCCTACCACCCCATCCTCCCCACCGCAGACCCACACCTGGAGGAGCCACAGCCCAGCAGGCAGAGCTACGCACAGTCTGTGAGAGGAGCAACTGGCCCAGCCCCCACCAACCAAATGAGTGACATTAAACAAATGCTGAGTCTACTATGCTCACATGTGATAGGCCGAGGGTCATGGTAAGATGAGCACAAGAACTCCACCATCCTCACACTACATCCACCCAAGTGGCATGACACAAATTCTATCTTAAATGATAAACAAATCACATTTGCATAATAAGACGTTACGTTAATTGAAAAATCCTATTTGAATAGTTCTTGGATTGTGAGTGTTTGTCTCATTTTGAAGGTCAAGAGCAGAAACCCAGACTTCCTGAAAGAAATTGATGATGTTGATATTGTAGTACTACAGGAAACATGGTGCAGAGGTGATGTTTCCACTGGCTGTCCACTAGGTTATAGGGAGATAATCATACCATCCACTAAATTAAAAGGAATCACACAGGGCAGAGACTCAGGGGGAATGTTAATATGGTATAAATCTGAACTATTTCATTTGATCGAATTGATCAAAACAGGAGATCTTTATCTGGTTAAAATCAACAAGGAGGCTAAACAGATAAAAACGTCTTCCTCTGTGCCACATACATTCCCCCCTCAGAGTCACCCTAATTCAATGAAGAGAGTTTCTCCATTCTAGAGGGGGAGATTAGTCACTTTCAGGCCCAAGGCAATGTACTGGTCTGTGGAGACCTGAATGCTAGAACAGCAGAAGAACCAGACACTATTAACAGTCATGGAGATAAACACCTACCAGGAAGCAACAACCTTTCTCTCCCCCCAGAAACAACTATGACAAAGTGAAAAACGAAAACGGAGCACAGCTCCTGCATCTCTGTCCAACACTGGGTCTGTACATAGTCAATGGTAGGCTAAGAGGGGACTCTTTTGGTAGGTACACCTACAGCTCATCCCTTGGCTGCAGCACTGTAGACTACTTCCTCACCGACCCAAACCCAGAGTCTCTCAGAGCCTTCACAGTCAGCCCACTAACACCTCTCTCAGACCACAGTAAAATCACAGTGTATCTGAGAAGAGCGGAACCCAACCACGAAGCATCACGGCCCAATAAATTACATGGTACTAAACAGGCCTATAGATGGAGTGCAAACAGTACAGACATCTACCAAAAAGCAATTAGTAGCCAAAAAATACAATCTCTCCTGGACAACTTTTTAGCCTTCTCCTATTCTCCTACAGCAATGAAGGTGTAAATTTGGCCGTTTGGAACAGAAACTTTATATTTGACAAATTAGCCTCCTTGGCTAATCTAAAGAAACATAAGAGCAAACCAAAAACATTAGATAATGAAAAATGGTTTGATAATGATTGGAGAAATCTAAGAAAGTAATTGAGAAATATATCTAGTCAAAAACACAGAGAACCAGACAACAAAAATATACGCCTTCAATACGGGGAAACACTGAATCAATACAAACACACCCTAAGAACAAAAAAGGAACAACACATTAGAAATCAGCTGGATGGAATTGAGGAATCCATAGAACCAAACCACTTCTGGGAGAATTGGAATAAATTAAACAAACCTCATCAGGAGGAATTGGCTTTCCAAAATGGGGATATGTGGAGAAATCACTTTGCAAACCTCTACAGCAATATAACAAAGAGCCCAGAACAAAAAGATATAGAAGAAAAATTACAAATCCTTGAATCAGCAGTCAAAGACTATCAGAATCCTGTGGATACCCCAATTACAGAAGAATAATTATTGGGAAAACTATGCACGCTCCAACCCAAAAAGGCCTGTGGTGCTGATGGTATTTTAAATAAAATGATCAAATATACAGACCACAAATTCAAATTGCTTATACTCAAATTCTTCAACATTATCCTCACTGCAGATATTTTTTCCGATATTTGTAACCAAGGATTGATCACATCAATCTATAAAAATTGAGACAAATTTCACTCAAATAATTACAGAGGAATATGCATTAACAGCAACTTGGGGAAAATTTTCTGCAGTATTATAAATATCAGACTACATAATTTCCTTGACGAACACAACGTCCTGAGCAGAAGTCAGATTGGATTTCTAAAAAACATATCTTACAACAGACCACATTTACACCCTCCAAACTCTAACTGACAAACAAGTAAACCAAAACAAAGGCAGGATCTACTCGTGTTTTGTACATTTCAAGAAAGTGTTTGATTCAATTTGACACAAAGGTATTTTTTATAAACTAATAGAAAGTGGTATTGGAGGGAAAACATATGATGTTATTAAATCAATGTACACTAAAAACAAATGTGCGGTTAAAACTGGCAACAAGCAAACAGACTTCTTCTCTCAGGGAGTTGGAGTGAAAGAGGGCTGCCCTAATAGGCCAACGCCATTTAACATCTACATTAATGAATTGGCAAAAACATTAGAAGAATCGGCAGCACCTGGTATCACCCTACACAACACTGATATCAAGTGTCTGCTGTACGCAGATGACCTGATGCTGCTGTCTCCCACTAAGGAGGGGTTACAGCAGCATCTAGATCATCTGCATAGGTTCTGTCAGACCTGGGCTCTGACCGTTAACCTAAAAGAAACAAATATAATTATATTCCAAAAAAGGTCAGGAAATCAGGATGACAAATATAAATTATATTTGGACACAGTTCTATTAGAACACACCAAAAACGACACGTATCTAGGACTAAATATCAGCAACACAGGTAGCTTCACATGGCTGTGAACGAGCTGAGAAACAAAGTAAGAAGAGCATTCTATGCCATTAAAAGGAACATTAAAATTCCAATTAGAATCTGGCACAAAATGTTCCAATCAGTTATAGAACCAGTTGCTCTATATGGTAGAGAAGTATGGGGTCCACTCTCTAACAGTGAATATACCAAATGGGACAAACATCCAATCGAAATACTGCATGCAGAGTTTTGCAAGACTGGATTGCAAGTGCAAAGAAAAACTCCAAATAACGCAAATAGAGCAGAATTGGGCCAATACCCACTACTCATTTAAATAGAAAAAAGAGCCATCCAATTTTACAACCATCTAAAAACAAGTGACCCCAAAACATTCCATCACACAGCTCTACAATGTCAAGAGATGAAACAAGAGAAGAGTCCCCTCAGCCAGCTGGTTCTGAGGCTCAGTTCACTAACCCAAACCAACCCCATAGAGCCTCAGGACAGCACTCAGAAAATCTGGCCCAACCAAATCATCACAAAGCAAAAAGAAAAATATTTCACCTTTTGGAAAGACACCACAAAAAATCTAAGTAAACTTCAATGCTATTTGTCTCTAAACAGACGGTGGCAGACTATCTGACCACTGTGACTGATAGAAAACTGAGGAAAACACTGACTAGGTACAGACTCAGTGATCACAGTCTGGCTATAGAGACCGGTCGTCACAGACAAACCGTGCTGCCCAGAGAGGACAGGCTGTGCTCACTGTGCTCCAGGGGAGAGGTAGAGACAGAGCTGCATTTCCTATTACACTGTGACAAATACTCAGACCTAAGAGAATATTTATTTCCCAAAATTATAATTCAATACAACGAATTTGAAACTATAAAAGATGAAGAAAACATCTAATATTTATTGGGTGAAAAGCCAAAATGTCTCCTCCTGCCACAACCTGAGGGACAGCCAGTGAAAAGTGCAATGTAATGTCGATAATATTTCCCATGTAGTTTTGTTTTGTCTTTCATACCATGTCATGTGGCTTCTCAGTCGTGTTGAGACTGGTCTACTGCTATTGCTTCAATGTATTGTTATACTCATTAATATTGTTGTTGTAGTTGCTGTTAATGGTAATCACATGTCCACTACTACTATTAGTATTGCTGTTGGTACCACCATATATATATATATATTGTAACGGAATTCCTCCTCTTCATACGAAGAGTAGGAGTAGTGATTCGACCAAAATGCAGCGTGGTTATGTGACATAATGATTTATTAAACAAGACGAAGACGAAACGAAATACACTTGATAAACTACAAAACAAATAAACGATGTAGACAGACCTGGACACGAACTTACATATAACGTGAAGAACGCATGAACAGGAAACAGACTACATACAAAACGAACGAACGAACGATACCGAAACAGTCCCGTGTGGCGTAACATACAGACACTGACACAGGAGACAACCACCCACAAACAAACAATGTGACACCACCTACCTTAATATGATTCTCAATCAGAGGAGATGAAAACCACCTGCCTCTAATTGAGAACCATATCAGGTACCCTTTAAACCAACATAGAAACACAAAACATAGACTGCCCACCCAAACTCACGTCCTGACCAACTAACACATACAAAACTAACAGAAAACAGGTCAGGAACGTGACATAACCCCCCCCTTAAGGTGCGAACTCCGGGCGCACCAGCACAAAGTCTAGGGGAGGGTCTGGGTGGGCATCTGACCACGGTGGTGGCTCAGGCTCTGGGCGAGGTCCCCACCCCACCATAGTCAATCCCAGCTTACGTCTCCCCCTCCGACTGACCACCCTCCTATTACACCCACTTAATTTACAGGATAACATCAAAAATAAGGGGCAGCACCGGGACAAGGGGCAGCACCGGGATAAGGTAGCTCAGGACAGAGAGGTAGGTCAGGATAGAGAGGTAGCTCAGGATAGAGGGGCAACTCCGGGCTGAAGGGCAGCTCCGGACAGAGAGACAGCTCTGGACTGAGGGGCAGTTCAGGATTAATGGCAGCTCTGGGCTGAGGGGCAGCTCATGGCTGGCTGACGGCTCTGGACGCTCATGGCTGGCTGACGGCTCTGGACGCTCATGGCTGGCTGACGGCTCTGGACGCTCATGGCTGGCTGACGGCTCTGGACGCTCATGGCTCGCTGACGGCTCTGGACGCTCATGGCTAGCTGACGGCTCTGGACGCTCATGGCTGGCTGACGGCTCTGGACGCTCATGGCTGGCTGACGGCTCTGGACGCTCATGGCTCGCTGACGGCTCTGGACGCTCATGGCTCGCTGACGGCTCTGGACGCTCATGGCTCGCTGACGGCTCTGGACGCTCATGTCTGGTTGGCGGCTCTGGACGCTCATGTCTGGTTGGCGGCTCTGGACGCTCATGTCTGGTTGGCGGCTCTGGCAGATCCTGTCTGGTTGGCGGCTCTGGCAGATCCTGTCTGGTTGGCGGCTCTGGCAGATCCTGACTGACGAATGGCTCTAGCGGCTCCTGACTGACTAACGGCTCTGACGGCTCGGGACAGACGGGCGGCTCTAATGGCTCGGGACAGACGGATGGCTCAGACGGCGCTGGGCAGACGGATGGCTCAGATGGCGCTGGGGAGACGGATGGCTCAGATGGCGCTGGGGAGACGGATGGCTCAGATGGCGCTGGGGAGACGGATGGCTCAGATGGCGCTGGGGAGACGGATGGCTCAGGCCGGATGAGGCGCACTGTAGGCCTGGTGCGTGGTGCCGGAACTGGAGGCACCGGGCTAAGGACACGCACCTTCAGGCTAGTGCGGGGAGCAGGGACAGGGCACACTGACCTCTCGAAGCGCACTATAGGCCTGGTGCGTGGTACCGGCACTGGTGGTACCGGGCTAAGGGCACGCACCTCAGGGCGAGTGCGGGGAGAAGAAACAGTGCGTACAGGGCTCTGGAGACGCACAGGTGGCTTAGTGCGTGGTGCCGGAACTGGAGGCACTGGGCTGGAGACACGCACCATAGGGAGAGTGCGTGGAGGAGGAACAGGGCTCTGGAAACGCACTGGAAGCCTGGTGCGTGGAGTAGGCACTGGTGGTACTGGGCTGGGGCGGGGAGGTGGCGCCGGAAATACCGGACCGTGCAGGCGTACTGGCTCCCTTGAGCATTGAGCCTGCCCAACCTTACCTGGTTGAATGCTCCCCGTCGCCCGACCAGTGCGGGGAGGTGGAATAACCCGCACCGGGCTATGTAGGCGAACCGGGGACACCATGCGTAAGGCTGGTGCCATGTAAGCCGGCCCGAGGAGACGTACTGGTGGCCAGATATGTAGGGCCGGCTTCATGACATCCGGCTCAATGCTCAATCTAGCCCTACCAGTGCGGGGAGGTGGAATAACCCGCACCGGGCTGTGCACACGTACAGGAGACACCCTGCGCTCTACTGCGTAACACGGTGTCTGCCCGTACTCCCGCTCTCCACGGTTAGCCTGGGAAGTGGGCGCAGGTCTCCTACCTGCCCTTGGCCCACTACCTCTTAGCCCCCCCCCCAAGAAATTTTTGGGTAGTACTCACGGGCTTTTCGGGCTTCCGTGCTAGACGCGTCCCCTCATAACGCCGGTTCCTCTCTCCGGTTTCCTCCGCTCTCCGAGCTGCCTCCAGCTGTTCCCATGGGCGGCGATTCACTCCAACTTTAGCCCATGGTCCTTTTCCTTCCATGATTTCCTCCCAAGACCAGAAATCCTGCTTCGTGCGCTGTCTCTCTCTCCCGTTACACCGCTGCTTGATCGTTTGTTGGTGGGTGGTTCTGTAACGGAATTCCTCCTCTTCATACGAAGAGGAGGAGTAGTGATTCGACCAAAATGCAGCGTGGTTATGTGACATAATGATTTATTAAACAAGACGAAGACGAAACGAAATACACTTGATAAACTACAAAACAAATAAACGATGTAGACAGACCTGGACACGAATTTACATATAACGTGAAGAACGCATGAACAGGAAACAGACTACATACAAAACGAACGAACGAACGATACCGAAACAGTCCCGTGTGGCGTAACATACAGACACTGACACAGGAGACAACCACCCACAAACAAACAATGTGACACCACCTACCTTAATATGATTCTCAATCAGAGGAGATGAAAACCACCTGCCTCTAATTGAGAACCATATCAGGTACCCATTAAACCAACATAGAAACACAAAACATAGACTGCCCACCCAAACTCACGTCCTGACCAACTAACACATACAAAACTAACAGAAAACAGGTCAGGAACGTGACATATATATTCTCTCTCTCTCTCTCAATTCAATTCAATTGGCTTTATTGTCATGGCAAGTTCATTACTTTCATTGTCAAAGTCTACATATAAATATATATATATATATATATATATAATTGAATTGAATTGAATTGATAGGGGGAGAGGAAGGAGAGAGAGAGGGAGGAGAGATGAGAGAGGTAGGGAGGAAGGAGAGAGAAGAGAGGAGAAAGAGAGGAAGGAGAGAGAGATGGAGGATGGAAAGAAGAGAGAGAGAAAGAAAGACAGAAAGGACAGAGAGAGAGGAAGGAGAGAGAGGAGAAAGGAGAGAGAGAGAGAGAGGAAGGAGAGAGAGAGAGAGAGGAAGAAGAGAGAGAGAGGAAGGAGAGAGAGAGAGGAAGGAGAGAGAGGGAGAGAGGAATGAGAGAGGAGAGAGAGATAGAGAGGAAGGATGAAGGAGAGAGGAAGGAGAGAGAGAGAGAGAGAGAGAGAGAAGGAGGGAGAGGAGAAAGGAGAGAGATAGAGGAAGGAGAGAAAGGGACAGGGAGAGGAGAAAGGAGAGAGAGAGAGAGAGAGAGAGAGAGAGAGAGAGAGAGGAAGGAAGGAGAGAGAGGAAGGAGAGAGAAAGAAGAGAGGAGAAAGAGAGGAAGGAGAGGAGAAAGAGAGGAAGGAAAGAGGAAGGAGAGAGAGATGGAGGATGGAAAGGAGAGAGAGAGAAAGAAAGGTGAGAGGAAGGAGAGAGAGGAGAAAGGAGAGAGAGAGAGCGGAAGGAGAGAGAGAGAGAGAGAGAGAGAGAGGAAGGACAGAGAGGAAGGAGAGAGAGTGAGAGCGCACAGGGGGAGTATATTCACCGCGTGGCAGGCTGAAAGGACAGTTACTGAAAGAGCGCTCACAAACATGGACTTAAAAGCAACTGACCAGCAGGATTTCACTCTGTAGGAAATGACTGAATAAGAGCCTTAGAGTCATTACTCAAGAAGATACTTGTGTGACATCATAGGAATATAAGGTGGGAAAAGCAGAACAATAAGGGGGTAAGACTATTCTTGCTGAGAAACTTACATAGATCGATTTTCTTCGATTTTTTTCAAATGTATTTAGGAGTTTTTACAGTATGATGTCAGCATGATGACATTTGTAGAGATTTTTCGTGTCAAAAGTATGGTACATTAATAGAGTATAAATGGTATATTAATACAGTATAAATCGTACATTAATTCAGTATAAATATATCAATGTTTACCGTGATACAAACAATCTATTTCATACATTATTCATAGCTTTAATTGTATACCACATTATTCATTACATTACACATTCATTACGTTATTTCATCAGAGCTTTAATAAAACCAGTCATGGCATTACAATTAATACACGATGACACCATATCAAGATCTCATGCCCTTTACAAACTGACAACAGTTTCTTCAAGGATAAAAAATAAAATAAAAACACATTGCCTTGCCTTGATTTGAACTCCGAAGCTGAAATGTTTTGCTGATTTCAGTTTGTGAGTGCTCTATCGCCTTCAATTAGTCAACCGTTCACCCCAGGGTACGTTAAGTCAAGCTCACTATGACAACTACTGTACTATTACTGGTAAATGTGAAATGATGTTTTCCAAACCAACTCAGCAGTCTGTGATATTCACTTGATCTTTGGCAACTCACACAAAGTCTTGAAATGCAATCCAGAATTTGTACAGCTACTAATCTTACCATGTCACATTTCTCAGCAGTTATTTTAGTCCCGGAATTCAGGGTTTTACTACTCTTAGATTGAACTCGATTTCAGCCTAGTTCAATGCTTCTGATGATCAAACCTTTCAGTGATGTCTAAACTATTCTGTTGATTTAGGAGCCAAAAGTACCTATAACCCTTTTGAACACTGCACTTTGTATCACTTGTTGACTATAGCACTAGTTTTTAAACTGCATTGTTGGTTTTAAGGGCTTGTAAGCAAGCATTACATGGTAAGGTCTACACTTGTTGTATTCGGCGCATGTGACAAATAACATTTGATTTGATTAGATTGTTTGATTAGATTAGATTTTGACAGAGATGGCAGAGCTATTCCTATGTTTAAATAGCAGAACAAAAAATTCAGACTACAGGGATTGGATGACGGGACTGTCACATGAAGTGTCATATGAAAGATTGTCTTCGAATCCCTTTCCTATTGACCAGTAAATAGAAGTGACAGATGAACAAAGGAGAACATAGTTACGTCCACAAATGAGCACAGCCTGTCCTCCCTGGGCAGCCAGGTTTGTCTGTGACGACCGGTCTCTATAGCCAGACTGTGCTCACTGAGTCTGTACCTAGTCAGTGTTTTCCTCAGTTTTCTATCAGTCACAGTGGTCAGATAGTCTGCCACCGTCTGTTTAGAGAAAAATAGCATTGAAGTTTACTTAGATTTTTTGTGGTGTCTTTCCAAAAGGTGAAATATTTTTCTTTTTGCTTTGTGATGATTTGGTTGGGCCAGATTTTCTGAGTGCTGTCCTGGGGCTCTATGGGGTTGGTTTGGGTTAGTGAACTGAGCCTCAGAACCAGCTGGCTGAGGGGACTCTTCTCTTGTTTCATCTCTTGACATTGTAGAGCTGTGTGATGGAATGTTTTGGGATCACTTGTTTTTAGGTGGTTGTAAAATTTGATGGCTCTTTTTTCTATTTAAATGAGTAGTGGGTATTGGCCCAATTCTGCTCTATTTGCGTTATTTGGAGTTTTTCTTTGCACTTGCAATCCAGTCTTGCAAAACTCTGCATGCAGTATTTCGATTGGATGTTTGTCCCATTTGGTATATTCACTGTTAGAGAGTGGACCCCATACTTCTCTACCATATAGAGCAACTGGTTCTATAACTGATTGGAACATTTTGTGCCAGATTCTAATTGGAATTTTAATGTTCCTTTTGATGGCATAGAATGCTCTTCTTGCTTTGTTTCTCAGCTCATTCACAGCCATGTGAAAGCTACCTGTGTTGCTGATATTTAGTCCTAGATACATGTCGTTTTTGGTGTGTTCTAATAGAACTGTGTCCAAATATAATTTATATTTGTCATCCTGATTTCCTGATCTTTTTTGGAATATCATTATATTTGTTTCTTTTAGGTTAACGGTCAGAGCCCAGGTCTGACAGAACCTATGCAGATGATCTAGATGCTGCTGTAACCCCTCCTTAGTGGGAGACAGGAGCATCAGGTCATCTGCGTACAGCAGACACTTGATATCAGTGTTGTGTAGGGTGATACCAGGTGCTGCCGATTCTTCTAATGTTTTTGCCAATTCATTAATGTAGATGTTAAATGGTGTTGGACTTATTGGGCAGCCCTCTTTCACTCCAACTCCCTGAGAGAATAAGTCTGTTTGCTTGTTGCCAGTTTTAACCGCACATTTGTTTTTAGTGTACATTGATTTAATAACATCATATGTTTTCCCTCCAATACCACTTTCTAATAGTTTATAAAGAAGACCTTTGTGTCAAATTGTGTTCTTATATCCAGAGAAAGAACTATAACACTGTAGTAGGATCTGCAAGTGAGAGAGGGAGTGTTCTGGGTTTGTTAGAAATAAGATAAGGTCGTCCGCAAAGAGTGATAATTTATGGGTATGGGGGCCCACCTCAAAGCCATGTATGTCAGGGCACGTTCTAATAGCCTCAGCTAACGGTTCGATGGCGAGGGCAAAGAGGTGGGGGCTAATTGGGCAACCTTGTCTGTTCCCCCTATAGAGAGGGAAAGAGGAGGAAGTAATCCCATTGGTAGCAATCCTAGCTTTAGGAGATTTGTAGAGTGATTTTATCAAATTTACAAACATGGTACCTAAACCAAACTTTTCCAAGACGCGAAAGAGGTATGGCCATTCAACCCTATCAAAGGCCTTTTCAGCGTCGAGGGAGACTGCGACACTAGGTATTTTGTTTTTGTTAGCAAGGTGAATTATATCAAAGAACCTTCTGAGATTATTGGAGGACAATCTATTAATTATGAAGCCAGTCTGATCTGGGTTGACTAACAGGGGAAGACATGACTCCAGTCTCTTAGATAGCATCTTGGTGACCAGTTTACAATCTGTGTTAAGGAGAGAGATTGGTCTATAGGAGGCGCACTTTAGCGGGTTTTTCCCTTTCTTGTGGATTACAGTAATCACTGCTTGAGAGAAAGACTGGAAAGCAGTTGTCTTCCCTGGCTTTTTTAAGTACCTCCATAAGGTAGGGGAACAACAGCTCCCTAAATTCTTTATAGAACTCTGGAGGGAAGCCATCCTCCCCAGGAGATTTATTAGAAGGTAAGGATTTAATGGCCTCCAACAATTCAGGAACTGAGAAGTGTTCACTCAGGCGCTCGCTGTCTTCCCCTGACAGGCATGGGAGGTTGAGAGAGGAGAGAAAGGAGTCGATCTCTGATAGATCATCGCTTGATTGGGAAGTGTAGAGGTCTTCATAGTATTTCTTAAAAGTATTATTAATTTCAGTAGGGTCGAAAGATATCTCATTAGTAAGAGTTTCTATAGCATTAATTGTCCTCTTACTTTCCTCTGCTTTCAGTTGCCATGCCAAAACTTTGTGGGCTTTCTCTCCAAGCTCGTAATAACGCTGTTTTGATTTAGTGATGGCCCTCTAAGCTTGATATGTGTTCAGAATATTATATTTCAGTTTTTTATTTACCAAAAGCCTGTATAGATCTTTAGTCGGGCCTCTCTGGTAGGTTTTCTCTAGCTCTGAGATTTCAGATTCAAGGGCACTCAGTTCCGCACCATGTTTTCTCTTCAGCCCTTTAGTATAGGAAATGATCTGTCCCCTCAGATAGGCCTTCAATGTGTCCCAAAGAATGAAACTGTCAGGAGCGGGCGGTTTGTTTGTCAAAGTAAAAATATTGATCTGCTCTTTGATGAATGCACAAAATTCAGGTTGCTTTAGGAGTGTAGAATTTAGTCTCCATCTATATGCTCCATTTACCTTGGTAGGAATGGAGATTGATAATACCAGAGGAGAATGGTCACTAATCAATCTGGGGAGATACTCGACATCTAACACTCTATGAAACAGTTGTGTCGATAGTAAAAATTATCTATGCGTGTGTGTGTCTTGTGTGGGTGTGAATAAAAAGAGTAGTCCCTATCCTGTGGGTGCAACTGTCTCCAGATGTCTAGTAAATTGAGATCTTTCATGAATGACATGGTGAGCTTGCCGGCTTTGGTAAGAAGTGAGGGTTTATTAGAGGACCTATCAAGAACTGTATCTAAATAAAAATTTAAATCTCCTCCAACCAGTAGCCATCCTGGTGGTGCTTGAGCGACCTGAAGGAAGACATTCTGAATAAACATATGGTCATCGAAGTTAGGAGCATAAATATTCAATAGGGCCCAAGACTCTGAAAACATATGCCCCTGCACCAAAACAAACCTGCCTGAGGGATCAGAGATGGTGTTGTTGACGCAGAAGGGGATGTGTCTACTTATCAAAATTGCAGTTCCTCTTGCTTTGGAGTTAAAAGAGGACGCAAAAACGTGTCCTACCCATTCCCTCTTCAATGTCTTGTGTTCACTGGCTGTAAGATGTGTTTCTTGTAAAAACACAATGTCAGCCTTTAATTTCTTAAGGTATGTATAGACTCTTTTCCTTTTAATCGGGCTGTTAAGACCTTTTATGTTGAATGTGACATATTTTAGTGGATTAAGCATAGGTTGGGTTTCAAATATGTAACTGAATGGAAATCTATCATATGTAGATAGGAAATGTTTCAACTTTGGTTTGAACACAGAAGTGACCTATGTGTCTCTTTAGGAAGGAAACAATAAACATAGAAAAAAGGAAAAAAATAAAATCCCACCCACCCCGATTGTCAGACTAAAACAACAATCCCAACAATCAAACATGAATACACTTGTAGAGATACGCTGCTGCTCGCTTTCCATCTTGCTCTTACTAGCTAAACCTTGGCGTAAACTAAAACCTGCGAGCTCTCTAAGTTGAAAACAAACGTTGTGAATAGACATTTATGGCTGAATATTTACTGCCCACGGTAAGGGCTGCTTGAGTCTCTTTTCGAAAGATTAACATAAATGAGGGGGAAAGCAGTGGGCCTAAGCCCACTTATTTGCTCCGCCCAGTGGATATGGACTAAACCAAAATATACTCTCCTGTAAATGTAATAGAACTCACCCCGGAAAGATTCGGTTAGTTGAAAATGTACAAATCAATTATAGCGACCGGAAGATATCAGCAGTTCAGTCCGGATAAAAGAAAACAAACAAACTGCATCTTATCCCCCAGAGAGACCGTCCTGGCTCAGACGTTGTTCAGTTCTTTGAGAAAAGTGAACACTTCTCCCGGTGTGTTGAAGAGATGGCTTCGGCCTTTGTACTGAACTTTCATCCGCGCAGGGTGGATGAGGTAGCCGGTGATGTTCTTCTCCTTCAGTGCTTTGGCGGCAGGTCTGAACTGCTTGCGACGTCTGGCGAGATCCGTGCTCATATCCGGGAAAAGGCTGACCCTCTTGCCATCGATGGTGATGTCCCCTTTGGCTCTTGCGAGTTGCAGTATCTTCTCTCTGTCTTGGAAGCGGAGGAACCTGATCAGGACTGCCCGTGGGGGCTCATCTGGCCGGGGTTTCGGCGCTGATGTTCTGTGGGCGCGTTCGATTTCCAGTGGCTTGGTGAAGTTGATTATGCCTAGGACATCCGGGATCCATTGAGTGAAGAAATGGACCGGGTCACGGCCCTCGCTGTCCTCTTTCAATCCCACCACATGGATATTACTATGTCTACTCTGGTTCTCCATCTGATCTACCTTGTTTTTGAGGTAGGCATTGTCCTTTTGCAGTTGTATCAAGACCTGGTCATGTCGAGCGATGGTATCTTCAACTGTGCTAATGCGCAACTCTGCCTCAGTCGTTCTCAAAAGGAGATCATTCATGGAGGATTTCAGGTCGTCAATGGAAGAATGGAGTTCAGACGATTTCTTATCAATTTTCATAGAAAGACCTTTGTTACCATCCTGAATTTCCCGGAGGAGAGTAGCCAGCATGTCGGCATGCTCGCAAGATGTCGGCAGGCTCGCAGGCTCGCAGCAAGATGTCGGCAGGCTCGCAGCATGTCGGCAGGCTCGCAAAACAACGTTTTGGTCGTCCTTCTTGCCTCTCGGTCGGAGGTCCATGGCTCTTTGGGAAGGTAAGTACTTGACAATTTATCAGCCGATGTTAGAATATTGTTTCAACGTTGTTATTTAGGTAATAATAGAATAACTTTGAAGAGCTCGGTTTGTCAACGTCTGCTCAGCTCCGCGGCATCACGTGCTCCCGAATACTTTCTGAATGCACCGTATTTAGATTATCCCACCCCTAATGCGCAGAGATGTTGGTATGAGTCGACCAAGTAATAGGTCACAAAGCCTGTGTAATCGATGGCAAGACAACAAATGAAATATAGTTTATTCGCCATTAGTCAGCACCTCTATATAAAATAATTTTCTCAGGGTGTGCTATTTCAGCCACACCCATTTATGACAGGTGTATAAAGTCGAGCACAGAGCCATGCAATCTCCATAGACAAACATTGGCAGTAGGATGGCCCATACTAAAGTGCTCAGTGACTTTCAATGTGGCACCGTCATAGGATGCCACCTTTCCAACGAGTCAGTTCGTCAAATGTCTGCCCTGCTAGAGCTGCCCCGGTCAACTAAAAGTGCTGCTATTTTGAAGTGGAAACATCTAGGAGCAACAATGGCTCAGCTGCGAAGTGGTAGGACACAGAAGCTCACAGAATGGAACCGCTGAGTGCTGAAGCGCGTAGCATGTACAAATCATCTGTCCCCGGTTGCAACACTCACTACCGAGTTCCAAACTGCCTCTGGAAGCAAAGTCACTACAAGAACTGTTCGTCGGGAGCTTCATGAAATGGATTTCCATGACTGAGCAGCTGCACACAAGCCTAAGATCACCATGCGCAATGCCAAGCGTCGGCTGGAGTGGTGTAAAGCTCGCCGCCATTGGACTATGGAACAGTGGAAACTGGAGTGATTTATAAAACTTGACCATCTGGCAGGCCGACGGACGAATCTGGGTTTGGTGGATGCCAGGAGAATTCTACCTGCCCCAACGCATAGTGCCAACTGTAAAGTTTGGTGGAGGAGGAATAATGGTCTGAGGCTGTTTTTCATGGTTCGGGCTAGGCCACTTAGTTCCAGTGAAGGGAAACCTTAACGCTACAGCAGACAATGACATTCTAGACGATTCTTTGCTTCCGACTTTGTGGCAGAAGTTTGGGGAAGGCCCTTTCCTTCTTCAGCATGATAACTCCCCCGTGCACAAAGCGAGGTCCGTATAAAAAGGGTTTGTCGAGATCGGTGTGGAAGAACTTGACTGGCCTGCACAGAGCCCTGACCTCAACCCCATCAAAAAACTTTGGGATGAATTGAAACTCCGACTGCAAGCCAGGCCTAATCACCCAACATCAGTACCCGACCTCACTAATGCTCTTGTGGCTGAATGGAAGCAAGTCCCCTGCACCAATGTTCCAACATCTAGTGGAAAGCCTTCCCAGAAGAGTGGAGGCTGTTATAGCGGCAAAGGAGGAACCAACTCCATATTAATGCCCATGATTTTGGAATGAGATGTTCGACGACCAGGTGTCCACATACTTTTGGTCATGATGTGTAGGTTCTTGTTCAAAAGCCTACGACATGTTGTTGAAATGTTGAAGCTTCTTACAATAGCCTACTTCAAAACCAAATAGTACATAGTCACAAAAGTAGATGTGGGTAAATTATATTTTTAAACAAAACATGAATGGAGTGCCTTTTTTAGCTGAGCATGGGAAAGGATGTTGAGCGTTCCATGAACCATGAGTGGGATTTCCAACTGCTCAACTCTACTCACATACTCTGGTTGGAATGGTGTGGCGTATACTAATCATTAAAAATATTTCATGCCATTAGACCGCTGATTGGCCATCTCCTGTCAATGACCCAACATGACATCATGTTCTATGAGGAAATAACAAGCATTTTTTGAAACGGTCTGTTTGAGATACAAGTTTGAGGTGGGGTTTTTCAAGTGTTTTTTTCCCCCCTTTTTTCTCCAAAGTATACGTTGGTGTAACGGGCTTCCTCCTCCTCTTCATACGAAGAGGAGGAGTAGTGATTCGACCAAAGTGCAGCGGGTTTTGAATACATAATGATTTAATAAAGCAAACGACGAAACACGAAAACAAACACTTGGAAGGATACAAAATAACAAAAACGAATGTAGACTGACCTAAACCATGACAACTTACATACAACACGAAGCACGTAGGAACAGGTACAGACTATTACAAACAAACGCTACAGTCCCGTGTGGTGCGCAGACACAGACACGGACGACAATCACCCACAAACAAACAGTGAGAACAACCTACCTTAATATGACTCTCAATCAGAGGAAACGTCAAACACCTGCCTCTAATTGAGAGCCATACCAGGCAACCCAAAACCAACATAGAAACAGAAAACATAGACTGCCCACCCAAAACTCACGCCCTGACCAATAAACACATACCAAACAACAGAAAATAGGTCAGGAACGTGACAGTTGGCCACAAATATGACTATCGGACGAGTCAACAACATTATTTGGGCATGAGTTCACAGAGTATGAACTTTTCACTGGACAGTTACTTAAAAATGTTAAGGTAAAAATTGTCAATATGCAAGGAAATGTCAAGATATTAAGGTGAATGAAAGGCGCGAGAAACTTGAATGGAATAATTAATGCGACAGGGTTGGTCAGATTTGTCTTCTCTTATCATCAAAAGCCTATAGGATACAACCCACAGAACATAATGTACATATTCATGAAAACATGTTATTGCTCAGAATTGCGCTGGAGTTTCGCACGGCTTTGTGTTTGTCCCGAGCCGTTGGAGCCTGCCTCTCTTCTTAGCTTTTCATCTACTAAGACAATAATGTCAACGGATTTACAGGATCAAATATGAAACATGAAGACATCACTCTTTTATGATGCTGGATTCTCCGGAAACTCTAAGTGAAACATCTGGTAGCCTGATGGACACTGCTCTGTTGTCTCCTCTGTTGTCTCCTCTGTTGTCTCCTCTGTTGTCTCCTCTGTAGCGCCCAGGCAATCTTGTGTCTGTCAACAGCAGCAGCAAGCAATAAGGGCTTGTTAGAGGCATGATGGAAATGCTGTAATGTAATTGAAATGCCATGGACAATTGACATGGCCATGATTTGGCTGAATTGGCAGCCAGCTAACTTTCTTTCTCCAGTCTGGTTCCACACAATGTGCTGCTGATAGAATGCATATGATTCCCTGCAAGAGAGGGAGAAACTCATTAAACTAGCTAATGTATATGTATAGCCTATTACAGTCAAGATGAACACAGTGCACTAGTGAGATGTTGTCTGTTGCGTACATAAAGGAGACTGTTTTTTGAAGTAGTTTTCTATTTTCTTCATTTTCTTGCAGATTAAAGAACAGAAACTCATTAATATTAACATAAGTTCTGTCCGAGTTTCATGTTTTTTTCTCAAACGCCTAAAACCAAATCATTAATGTCTAATCGGATGTTAATTAATTATTTCATGAGATTGTGGACATGTGGACTCTCTCTTCGACGTCTATTCACCATGTCCTTAATCTTCCTCTGTTTATACTCGTCTCCTCCCTCTGTCTGATGTCGTCCTCTTTAGGCATCACTCAAACACATCGGAGTAACTTCATTTCAAAGGGGCTTGATGATGGACTTTCCTTGATCAGAAATGAGTCACTGCAGGGGGATTGTATATTTGTTTTGCTCCTTGCTCTGACTTGTCAATATGTATGTGCAGTGTACAAACATAACATGAACAGGAGAGACATTTACTCTCACGGGTGGACAAACATACCTATCTGAAAGCCAAACCCCACATTTGAATCTAAACGTATAATTTTTTAAATATTATAACAAAGTGGTTACTATCCCAACATTGCGATATGCATATGCACTTAAGGAACTCATACTCTTATGTAAGCCTTATTAAAGCTACAAAAGTGTCAGTGCTCAACCTTAACATGTTTTGACAATTCAACAGAACAGATTAATAGAAATTACATTCACGGGGTGCCAAAAATTATTATCTGAAAGCCACTTCCTTACTAAGCCACATCTCCAGTGTTCTGATCTCACCCGGTGGATCGTAACTCAATAAACCAGCATCAACAACCCAACTTAAAGAAAACAGTGGGTTGTTTGTGACCCAAATGGCTGAGTTCTAATATCTCAACGTGTGTTCTGTCACATATTTTCCCAAATTGGGTTATTTCTAACCCAGCATTTTTTGGAGTGTGGACAATGGCCTGATGGCAAACACATAATCATACAAGCGCTATATAAAAAATACATGTGTTTGCATGATTACTGCTTGAGTAAATTAATTTCCATATGTGCTTAGAGTTTTTTTTTTTAAGACATTAAGCTAGCAGTGTTATTAAAAGTCTTATTGAAAACATTCTGTTTTAAGTTTTAAGGAAACTTCCAAATAACCTAGAATTTCTGTTCTCAGTGCATTAATGAAAAATTAAAGTAACCAGAGTAAAATGTTCTCAGAACATCCCTGCAACCTAAAAATAAACGTTCCCAGAACAGGGAAAATGTTCACATCTGTTCCCAAAACATTTACAAAAGCGTACGTTCAGGACGTGTATGGCTTCGTTCCCACAACCAATGTGAAACCAAAAACATACGTTCCCACAACTTCCAAGGAACCAAATGTGCTAGCTGGGTCTTTTTTTAATTTAAGATCAACAAAAATGATAATTCAGTGTAATTCATGTTCATTGGGGCATGGTTTCCCAAACTCGGTCCTGGGGGCCCCACGGGTGCACATAGATTTTTTTGCACAGCTGATTCACCATCAAGTTTTGCTGATTTGTGTCAGCTGTGTAGTGCTAGGGGGGAAACCAAAACGTGCACCCATAGGGGGCCCAGGACTGAGTTTGGGAAACCCTGCATTACAGGACAAAGGTAAAGTTTCTCAGAAACTTTACATCGCTCCCACTGAGCTTTAAACAGCCGGTAATTCGAGTTTAGCCACTCTCAGTTTTCACCCTGTCTGTTTCGTAAAATCCTTATAGCAAAATCTTGGGAACATTATTCTGTTCAACATTAATAATCACACATTCAGACACTATCAACAGAGGGCAGCCCTTTACGTCCACATATACTACCAACATATTAATTTTGATTTTATATCCTTTTATGATCCTGCACTTTATATTTTACTAAATCAATTTTTGCTTAGTGCAGGGACTCTAACGTGTATTATCACTACAAAAGCATGTTACAGAAAATAAAAAAATGTCTTGCCTCTGCAGGCTTCGTATCTCAACAGGATGACATCCAGGTACAACTGCTCCTTCGCTGACAGCTGGGACTGCCCACAGGAGGGGATGTGTGGCAACCTGACCTCTGACCTGAACGGCAGCGCAGGACCGGTAGATGCATGCCTGACACAGGAGGAGTACCTAGAGAAGTACCTGGGCCCTCTGCGCTCCTCTGTCTTCCTCCCCGTCTGCCTCACCTACCTGCTCATCTTCCTGGTGGGAGCGTTTGGTAACTTGCTAACCTGCATCGTCATCGCTCGCAACAAGGTTATGCGCACGCCCACCAACTACTACCTGTTCAGCCTCGCCGTGTCTGACCTGCTGGTGCTGCTGCTGGGCATGCCACTGGAGCTCTATGAGATGTGGCAGAACTACCCATTCCTCCTGGGCAAGGGCGGCTGCTACTTTAAGACTTTCCTGTTCGAGACGGTCTGCTTCGCCTCCATCCTCAATGTGACGGCGCTCAGCGTGGAACGCTACATCGCTGTAGTGCACCCCCTGCGCGCCAAGTACGTGGTGACGCACACACATGCCAAACGGGTCATTATGACAGTGTGGGGGATCTCAGTGCTATGTGCCGTGCCCAACACCAGCCTGCACGGCATCTTTACCCTGCAGTCGGCAGCAGGGGGCACCACCAGGAAGGAAATCCCAGAGTCAGCCATCTGTACGCTGGTCAAGCCCCGCTGGATGTACAACTTGACCATCCAAGTGACCACCCTGCTTTTCTTCATGCTTCCCATGCTGACCATCAGCGCTCTCTACCTACTCATCGGCCTGCAGCTCAAACGTGAGAAGATGCTCCAGGTGATGGAGGCTGAGACAAGCCTAGGGCGCGACAGCTACTGCAACGTCCGCAGTCAGCAGCAGAAAGCCCGGCGACGCCAGGTCACCAAGATGCTGTGTGAGTATTGCTGCTACCTCTTCCACTCCCTCCTCCAACTCCCCCCGGCCCTCCTGACATCCACATAAACATAATTAATTTATGCTCATCCACGATAGCAGAGGCATGTATCTTGAATTCATTGACCCTCTCCCATCCCAGTAGACTGTTAAGTTTAAAGGGCGACTCCTGTGTGGGCTGGGTTTCTTGGGATGTTATTTATGACACACTTATGAGGTGTTTTTGTGATATATTTGTAAACCTGTGAAAAAGCGACAAGCAGGGATGAATTGGGCCTAGCTCAAGACTGAGTTAAGTTGCTTGAGGGAACTTGAACGTAAAGTATATATGCAACAAGTTTTTTTACGCAATGAATTGAGACTGAAGGGAACGTACAACTAAGTTAGTGAATACAATAGTAGAGTAACTGTTCAAACATTCCCTATTGTACCTTGTTTGTTAAACTCCAGTTGCACTTTTTTTTTTTTTGCAACTGCAAACCTCAAGAGCATTTTATAAGATAAAAATAAATTGTCGAAAGACAGTGACCATATCCTTCGTTGATATATTTGTGATTGTGTCCCTCGGGCATTTTAAAGAACAGCAAAAAAAAAAAAAACAATGGTTGTGAAATGATCAAAGATAAAGACTCCAGCAAGATGGTGTCACGTTCCTGACCTGTTTTCTGTTAATTTTGTATGTGTTTAGTTGGTCAGGGCGTGAGTTGGGGTGGGCATTCTATGTTTTATGTTTCTATGTTTAGGTTAGTGGTAATTAGCCTTATATGGTTCTCAATCAGGGACAGGTGTTTGACGTTTCCTCTGATTGAGAACCATATAAAGGTAGGCTGTTCACACTGTTTGTTTGTGGGTGATTGTCTTCCGTGTTTGTGTCTGTGCACCACACGGGACTGTTTCGTTTGTTCGTTCGTTTGTGTAGTCTGTACCTGTTCATGCGTTCTTCGTGTTATATGTAAGTTCTCATAGTTCAGGTCTGTCTACGTTCGTTTTGTTATTTTGTAATCATTGCAAGTGTTCTTCGTGTTTCGTCTTTTTCTTTAATAAACGTAATTATGGATTCAACACATGCTGCGCTTTGGTCCAATCCCTACTCCTCCTCTTCGTCCGAAGAGGAGGAGGACAACCGTTACAGAATCACCCACCAACCATGGAGCAAGCAGCGTGAGAGGAACCAGCAACAGCGGCAAAGAAACCAGGACTCGTGGACATGGGAGGATGTTTTGGACGGCAAGGGTTGCTACACATGGGAGGAGATCCGAGCTGGAAGAGATCGCCTCCCATGGGAACAGCTGGAGGCGATTAGGAGAGCAGAGGCAACCGGAGAGAGGAACCGGAGTTATGAGGGTACTCGACTAGCAAGGAAGCCTGTGAGTAAACCCCAAAAATTTCTTGGGGGGGGGCTAAGAGGGAGAGTGGCGAAGTCAGGTAGGAGACCTGCGCCTACTCCCTGTACTTACCGTGGAGAGCGAGAGTACGGGCAGACACCGTGTTACGCAGTAGAGCGCATGGTGTCTCCTGTACGTGTGCACAGCCCGGTGCGGTACATACCAGCTCCTCGTATCGGCCGGGCCAGATTGAGCATTGAGCCAAGTGCCATGAAGCCGGCTCTACACATCTGGCCACCAGTGCGTCTCCTCGGGCCGGCTTACATGGCACCAGCCTTACGCATGGTGTCCCCGGTTCGCCTACATAGCCCGGTGCGGGTTATTCCACCTCCCCCCACTGGTCGGGCGACGGGGAGCATAAAACCAGGTAAGGTTGGGCAGGCTCGGTGCTCAAGGGAGCCAGTACGCCTGCACGGTCCGGTATTTCCGGCGCCACCTCCCCGCTCCAGCCCAGTACTACCTGTGCCTACACCACGCACCAGGCTTCCAGTGGGTCTCCAGAGCCCTGTTCCTCCTCCACGCACTAGCCCTATGGTGCGTGTCTCCAGCCCAGTACCACCAGTGCCTACACCACGCACCAAGCCTCCTGTGTGTCTCCAGAGCCCTGTACGCACTGTTCCTTCTCCCCGTACTCGCCCTGATGTGCGTGCCCTCAGCCCGGTAACACCAGTTCCGGTACCACGCACCAGGCCTATAGTACGCCTTGAGAGTCCAGTGTGCCCTGTTGTTGTTCCCCGCACTAGCCTGATGGTGTGTGTTCTTAGCACGGTACCTCCAGTTCCGGTACCACGCACCAGGCCTACAGTGCGTCTCAGCCGGCCAGAGTCTGCCGTCTGCCAAGCGGCGCCTGAACTGCCCGTCTGCCCAACGGCGCCTGAACTGCCCGTCTGCCCAACGGCGCCTGAACTGCCCGTCTGCCCAACGGCGCCTGAACTGCCCGTCTGCCCAACGCCGTCTGAACTGTCCGTCTGCCAAGCGCCGCATGAACTGCCCGTCGCTACTGAGCCTTCAAAGCCGCCCGTCTGCCATGAGCCTGCAAAGCCGCCCGTCTGCCATGAGCCTTCAGAGCCGTCCGCCAGACAGGAGCCGCTAGAGCCTTCCGCCAGACAGGAGCCGCTAGAGCCTTCCGCCAGACAGGAGCAGCCAAAGCCTTCCGCCAGACAGGATCAGCCAGAGCCTTCCGCCAGACAGGATCAGCCAGAGCCTTCCGCCAGACAGGATCAGCCAGAGCCTTCCGCCAGACAGGATCAGCCAGAGCCTTCCGCCAGACAGGATCAGCCAGAGCCTTCCGCCAGACAGGATCAGCCAGAGCCTTCCGCCAGACAGGATCAGCCAGAGCCTTCAGCGAGCCATGACCAGCCAGAGCCGTCAGCGAGCCATGACCAGCCAGAGCCGTCAGCGAGCCATGACCAGCCAGAGCCGTCAGCGAGCCATGACCAGCCAGAGCCGTCAGCGAGCCATGACCAGCCAGAGCCATCAGCGAGCCATGACCAGCCAGAGCCGTCATCCAGCCATGACCAGCCAGAGCCGTCATCCAGCCATGACCAGCCAGAGCCGTCATCCAGCCATGACCAGCCAGAGCCGTCATCCAGCCATGACCAGCCAGAGCCGTCATCCAGCCAGAGCCGTCATCCAGCCATGACCAGCCAGAGCCGTCATCCAGCCATGACCAGCCAGAGCCGTCATCCAGCCAGGATCCGCCAGAGCCAGCCAGCCAGGATCCGCCAGAGCCAGCCAGCCAGGATCCGCCATCCAGTCCGGTGCTGCCGTCCCTCAGTCCGGAGCTGCCGTCCCTCAGTCCGGAGCTGCCGTCCCTCAGTCCGGAGCTGCCGTCCCTCAGTCCGGAGCTGCCCCTTATCCCGGTGCTGCTCCTTATCCCGGTGATGCTCCTTATCCCGGTGATGCCCCTTAATTTAGGTGGGGTTATTTGGAGGGTGGTCATTGTGAGGGGGATAAAGAAGCGGGGATTTATTATGGTGGGATGGGGACCACGCCCAGAGCCTGAGCCGCCACCGTGGACAGATGCCCACCCAGACCCTCCCCTAGACTTTTGGTGGTGCGTCCGGAGTTCGCACCTTGAGGGGGGGGTTCTGTCACGTTCCTGACCTGTTTTCTGTTAATTTTGTATGTGTTTAGTTGGTCAGGGCGTGAGTTGGGGTGGGCATTCTATGTTTTATGTTTCTATGTTTAGGTTAGTGGTAATTAGCCTTATATGGTTCTCAATCAGGGACAGGTGTTTGACGTTTCCTCTGATTGAGAACCATATAAAGGTAGGCTGTTCACACTGTTTGTTTGTGGGTGATTGTCTTCCGTGTTTGTGTCTGTGCACCACACGGGACTGTTTCGTTTGTTCGTTCGTTTGTGTAGTCTGTACCTGTTCATGCGTTCTTCGAGTTATATGTAAGTTCTCATAGTTCAGGTCTGTCTACGTTCGTTTTGTTATTTTGTAATCATTTCAAGTGTTCTTCGTGTTTCGTCTTTTTCTTTAATAAACGTAATTATGGATTCAACACATGCTGCGCTTTGGTCCAATCCCTACTCCTCCTCTTCGTCCGAAGAGGAGGAGGACAACCGTTACAGATGGAGATAGATAAGATAAATAGATATAGATAGATAAGCCTAAAGACCTGACTAATATGTCCTGTGTAATCTATTTGATGATGTCTGTTAAGCATCTTTATAGCTGTTCGTTGAAAATACCCATCATATCCAGTTCTATTCCTTATCATTTCCTTTGGGAAGTATTTAAAGGAAAGAACCAATACACAATATATGCTCTTCAAACAGACTCATATATTGAAGATGAGATGGGGGGAAACCACTGCTCCGATAGATAAATGAATTAATTTAGCATGGTAGTATCATTATGACAGTCCGTTTGTCATTCAAAGTAATGTTAAGAAGGTTCCAACAACACTAGACTACTGACATAACCCCTCATACTAGACTACTGACATAACCCCTCACACTAGACTACTGTTATAACCCCTCACACTAGACTACTGACATAACCCCTCACACTAGACTACTGACATAACCCCTCACACTAGACTACTGTAACACCATATCCCCTGACATAACTCCTCACACAAGACTACTGTCATAACCCCTCACACTAGACTACTGACATAACCCCTCACACTAGACTACTATCATAACCCCTCACACTAGACTACTGGCATAACCCCTCACACTAGACTACTGTAACACCATTTCCCCTGACATAACTCCTCACACAAGACTACTGTCATAACCCCTCACACTAGACTACTGACATAACCCCTCACACTAGACTACTGACATAACCCCTCACACTAGAATACTGACATAACCCCTCACACTAGACTACTGATATAACCCCTCACACTAGACTACTGACATAACCCCTCACACTAGACTACTGACATAACCCCTCACACTAGACTACTGACATAACCCCTCACACTAGACTACTGACATAACCCCTCACACTAGACTACTGTCATAACCCCTCACACTAGACTACTGACATAAATCCTCACACTAGACTACTGACATAACTCCTCACACTAGACTACAACACTGTCTCCCCTGATATAACCCCTCACACTAGACTACTGTCATAACCCCTCACACTAGACTACTGACATAACCCCTCACACTAGACTACTGACATAACCCCTCACACTAGACTATAATCATAACCCCTCACACTAGACTACTGACATAAATCCTCACACTAGACTACTGATATAACCCCTCACACTAGACTACTGTCATAACCCCTCACACTAGACTACTGCTATAACCCCTCACACTAGACTGCTGTAACACTGTTTCCCCTACTATAACCCCTCACCCTAGACTACTATCATAACCCCTCACACTAGACTACTGACATAACCCCTCATACTAGACTACTGTAAAACCGGTTCCCCTGACATAACCCCTCACACTAGACTACTGACATAACCCCTCACACTAGACTACTATCATAACCCCTCACACTAGACTATAATCATAACCCCTCACACTAGACTACTGTCATAACCCCTCACACTAGACTATTGTCATAACCCCTCACACTAGACTACTGACATAACCCCTCACACTAGACTACTGTTATAACCCCTCACACTAGACTACTGACATAACCCCTCACACTAGACTACTGTCATAACCCCTCACACTAGACTACTGACATAACCCCTCACACTAGACTACTGTCATAACCCCTCACACTAGACTATTGTCATAACCCCTCACACTAGACTACTGACATAACCCCTCACACTAGACTACTGTTATAACCCCTCACACTAGACTACTGACATAACCCCTCACACTAGACTACTGTTATAACCCCTCACACTAGACTACTGTTATAACCCCTCACACTAGACTATTATCATAACCCCTCACACTAGACTACTGACATAACCCCTCACACTAGACTACTGTTATAACCCCTCACACTAGACTACTGACATAACCCCTCACACTAGACTACTGTCATAACCCCTCACACTAGACTACTGTTATAACCCCTCACACTAGACTATTATCATAACCCCTCACACTAGACTACTGACATAACCCCTCACACTAGACTACTGACATAACCCCTCACACTAGACTATAATCATAACCCCTCACACTAGACTACTGCTATAACCCCTCACACTAGACTACTGACATAACCCCTCAAACTAGACTACTGTTATAACCCCTCACACTAGACTACTAACATAACCCCTCACACTAGACTACTGACATAACCCCTCACACTAGACTACTATCATAACTCCTCACACTAGACTACTGACATAACCCCTCACACTAGACTACTGACATAACCCCTCACACTAGACTACTGACATAACCCCTCACACTAGACTATAATCATAACCCCTCACACTAGACTACTGCTATAACCCCTCACACTAGACTACTGACATAACCCCTCAAACTAGACTACTGTTATAACCCCTCACACTAGACTACTAACATAACCCCTCACACTAGACTACTGACATAACCCCTCACACTAGACTACTATCATAACTCCTCACACTAGACTACTGACATAACCCCTCACACTAGACTACTGACATAACCCCTCACACTAGACTACTGTCATAACCCCTCAAACTAGACTACTGTCATAACCCCTCACACTAGACTACTGTCATAACCCCTCACAATAGACTACTGACATAACCCCTCACACTAGACTACTGTCATAACCCCTCACACTAGACTACTGATATAACCCCTCACACTAGACTACTATCATAACCCCTCACACTAGACTACTGTCATAACCCCTCACACTAGACTACTGTCATAACCCCTCACACTAGACTACTGACATAACCCCTCACACTAGACTACTGTCATAACCCCTCACACTAGACTACTGACATAACCCCTCACACTAGACTACTGATATAACCCCTCACACTAGACTACTGACATAACCCCTCACACTAGACTACTGTTATAACCCCTCACACTAGACTACTGACATAACCCCTCACACTAGACTACTGTCATAACCCCTCACACTAGACTACTGTTATAACCCCTCACACTAGACTACTGACATAACCCCTCACACTAGACTACTGTCATAACCCCTCACACTAGACTACTGTTATAACCCCTCACACTAGACTATTATCATAACCCCTCACACTAGACTACTGACATAACCCCTCACACTAGACTACTGACATAACCCCTCACACTAGACTATAATCATAACCCCTCACACTAGACTACTGCTATAACCCCTCACACTAGACTACTGACATAACCCCTCAAACTAGACTACTGTTATAACCCCTCACACTAGACTACTAACATAACCCCTCACACTAGACTACTGACATAACCCCTCACACTAGACTACTATCATAACTCCTCACACTAGACTACTGACATAACCCCTCACACTAGACTACTGACATAACCCCTCACACTAGACTACTGACATAACTCCTCACACTAGACTACTGATATAACCCCTCACACTAGACTACTGACATAAACCCTCACACTAGACTACTGTCATAACCCTCACACTAGACTACTGTCATAACCCCTCACACTAGACTACTGTCATAACCCCTCACACTAGACTACTGTCATAACCCCTCACACTAGACTACTGATATAACCCCTCACACTAGACTACTATCATAACCCCTCACACTAGACTACTGTCATAACCCCTCACACTAGACTACTGTCATAACCCCTCACACTAGACTACTGACATAACCCCTCACACTAGACTACTGTCATAACCCCTCACACTAGACTACTGACATAACCCCTCACACTAGACTACTGATATAACCCCTCACACTAGACTACTGACATAACCCCTCACACTAGACTACTGTTATAACCCCTCACACTAGACTACTGACATAACCCCTCACACTAGACTACTGTCATAATCCCTCACACTAGACTACTGTTATAACCCCTCACACTAGACTACTGACATAACCCCTCACACTAGACTACTGTCATAACCCCTCACACTAGACTACTGTTATAACCCCTCACACTAGACTATTATCATAACCCCTCACACTAGACTACTGACATAACCCCTCACACTAGACTACTGACATAACCCCTCACACTAGACTATAATCATAACCCCTCACACTAGACTACTGCTATAACCCCTCACACTAGACTACTGTCATAACCCCTCACACTAGACTACTGTCATAACCCCTCACACTAGACTACTGTCATAACCCCTCACACTAGACTACTGTCATAACCCCTCACACTAGACTACTGATATAACCCCTCACACTAGACTACTATCATAACCCCTCACACTAGACTACTGTCATAACCCCTCACACTAGACTACTGTCATAACCCCTCACACTAGACTACTGACATAACCCCTCACACTAGACTACTGTCATAACCCCTCACACTAGACTACTGACATAACCCCTCACACTAGACTACTGATATAACCCCTCACACTAGACTACTGACATAACCCCTCACACTAGACTACTGTTATAACCCCTCACACTAGACTACTGACATAACCCCTCACACTAGACTACTGTCATAACCCCTCACACTAGACTACTGTTATAACCCCTCACACTAGACTACTGACATAACCCCTCACACTAGACTACTGTCATAACCCCTCACACTAGACTACTGTTATAACCCCTCACACTAGACTATTATCATAACCCCTCACACTAGACTACTGACATAACCCCTCACACTAGACTACTGACATAACCCCTCACACTAGACTATAATCATAACCCCTCACACTAGACTACTGCTATAACCCCTCACACTAGACTACTGTCATAACCCCTCACACTAGACTACTGACATAACCCCTCACACTAGACTACTGATATAACCCCTCACACTAGACTACTATCATAACCCCTCACACTAGACTACTGTCATAACCCCTCACACTAGACTACTGTCATAACCCCTCACACTAGACTACTGACATAACCCCTCACACTAGACTACTGTCATAACCCCTCACACTAGACTACTGACATAACCCCTCACACTAGACTACTGATATAACCCCTCACACTAGACTACTGACATAACCCCTCACACTAGACTACTGTTATAACCCCTCACACTAGACTACTGACATAACCCCTCACACTAGACTACTGTCATAACCCCTCACACTAGACTACTGTTATAACCCCTCACACTAGACTACTGACATAACCCCTCACACTAGACTACTGTCATAACCCCTCACACTAGACTACTGTTATAACCCCTCACACTAGACTATTATCATAACCCCTCACACTAGACTACTGACATAACCCCTCACACTAGACTACTGACATAACCCCTCACACTAGACTATAATCATAACCCCTCACACTAGACTACTGCTATAACCCCTCACACTAGACTACTGACATAACCCCTCAAACTAGACTACTGTTATAACCCCTCACACTAGACTAATAACATAACCCCTCACACTAGACTACTGACATAACCCCTCACACTAGACTACTATCATAACTCCTCACACTAGACTACTGACATAACCCCTCACACTAGACTACTGACATAATCCCTCACACTAGACTACTGACATAACCCCTCACACTAGACTACTGATATAACCCCTCACACTAGACTACTGACATAACCCCTCACACTAGACTACTGTCATAACCCCTCACACTAGACTACTGTCATAACCCCTCACACTAGACTACTGTCATAACCCCTCACACTAGACTACTGACATAACCCCTCACACTAGACTACTGTCATAACCCCTCACACTAGACTACTGATATAACCCCTCACACTAGACTACTATCATAACCCCTCACACTAGACTACTGTCATAACCCCTCACACTAGACTACTGTCATAACCCCTCACACTAGACTACTGACATAACCCCTCACACTAGACTACTGTCATAACCCCTCACACTAGACAACTGACATAACCCCTCACACTAGACTACTGATATAACCCCTCACACTAGACTACTGACATAACCCCTCACACTAGACTACTGACATAACCCCTCACACTAGACTACTGATATAACCCCTCACACTAGACTACTGACATAACCCCTCACACTAGTCTACTGACATAACCCCTCACACTAGACTACTGTCATAACCCCTCACACTAGACTACTGCTATAACCCCTCACACTAGACTACTGTAACACTGTTTCCCCTACTATAACCCCTCACACTAGACTACTATCATAACCCCTCATACTAGACTACTGTAACACCGTTTCCCCTGACATAACCCCTCACACTAGACTACTATCATAACCCCTCACACTAGACTACTGACATAACCCCTCACAATAGACTACTGACATAACCCCTCACACTAGACTACTGACATAACCCCTCACACTAGACTACTGACATAACCCCTCACACTAGACTACTGTTATAACCCCTCACACTAGACTACTGACATAACCCCTCACACTAGACTACTGTCATAACCCCTCACACTAGACTACTGTTATAACCCCTCACACTAGACTACTGACATAACCCCTCACACTAGACTACTGTCATAACCCCTCACACTAGACTACTGTTATAACCCCTCACACTTAGACTAGTATCATAACCCCTCACACTAGACTACTGACATAACCCCTCACACTAGACTACTGACATAACCCCTCACACTAGACTATAATCATAACCCCTCACACTAGACTACTGCTATAACCCCTACACCTAGACTACTGACATAACCCCTCAAACTAGACTACTGTTATAACCCCTCACACTAGACTACTAACATAACCCCTCACACTAGACTACTGACATAACCCCTCACACTAGACTACTATTATAACTCCTCACACTAGACTACTGACATAACCCCTCACACTAGACTACTGACATAACCCCTCACACTAGACTACTGACATAACCCCTCACACTAGACTACTGATATAACCCCTCACACTAGACTACTGACATAACCCCTCAC
Source organism: Salvelinus namaycush (assembly GCF_016432855.1). Classification (NCBI taxonomy): domain Eukaryota; kingdom Metazoa; phylum Chordata; class Actinopteri; order Salmoniformes; family Salmonidae; genus Salvelinus; species Salvelinus namaycush. The sequence continues at coordinate 5,476,930 of NC_052315.1, forward strand.
ACTAGACTACTGTCATAACCCCTCACACTAGACTACTGTCATAACCCCTCACACTAGACTACTGTCATAACCCCTCACACTAGACTACTGACATAACCCCTCACACTAGACTACTGTCATAACCCCTCACACTAGACTACTGATATAACCCCTCACACTAGACTACTATCATAACCCCTCACACTAGACTACTGTCATAACCCCTCACACAAGACTACTGTCATAACCCCTCACACTAGACTACTGACATAACCCCTCACACTAGACTACTGTCATAACCCCTCACACTAGACTACTGACATAACCCCTCACACTAGACTACTGATATAACCCCTCACACTAGACTACTGACATAACCCCTCACACTAGACTACTGACATAACCCCTCACACTAGACTACTGATATAACCCCTCACACTAGACTACTGACATAACCCCTCACACTAGTCTACTGACATAACCCCTCACACTAGACTACTGTCATAACCCTCACACTAGACTACTGCTATAACCCTCACACTAGACTACTGTAACACTGTTTCCCCTACTATAACCCCTCACACTAGACTACTATCATAACCCATCACACTAGACTACTGACATAACCCCTCATACTAGACTACTGTAACACCGTTTCCCTGACATACCCCTCACACTAGACTACTATCATAACCCCTCACACTAGACTACTGGACATAACCCCTCACAATAGACTACTGACTAACCACTCACACTAGACTACGGTCATAACCCCTCCACACTAGATACTGCTTCATAACCCCTCACACTAGACTACTGAACATAACCCCTCACACTAGACTACTGACTAACCCCTCACACATAGACTATGACATAACCCCTCACACTAGACTACTGATCATAACCCTTCACACTAGACTACTGACATAACCCATCACACTAGACTACTGTCATAACCCCTCACACTAGATACTGTATCATAACCCCTCACACTAGACTACTGACATAACCCCCTCACACTACTAGACTACTGACATAACCCCTCACACTAGATACTGACATAACCCCTCACACTAGACTACTGACATAACCCCTCACACTAGACTACTCTTATACCACCTCACACTAGACTACTGCCATAAACCCCTCACACTAGACTACTGACATAACCCCTCACACTAGACTACTGGTTATAACCCTCACACTAGACTACTGTATATAACCCCTCACACTAGACTACTGACATAACCCCTCACCACTAGACTACTGTTATAACCCCTCACACTAGACATACTGACATAACCCCTCACACTAGACTACTATCATAACCCCTCACACTAACTACTGACATAACCCCTCACACTAGACTACTGTCATAACCCCTCACACTAGACTCAATAACTACGTGACATAACCCTCACACTAGACTGCTATCATCCCCTCACACTAGACTACTTGACATAACCCTCAACTAGACTACTGACATACCCCTCACACTAGACTACTGACATTAACCCCTCACACTAGACTACTATCATAACCCCTCACACTAGACTACTACATACCTCACACTAGACTATACTCATAACCCCTCACACTAGACTATGCTATCATAACCCTCACACTAGACCTACTGACATAACCCCTCACACTAACTACGACATAACCCCCTCACACTAGACTACTGACATAACCCCTCACACTAGACTACTGACATAACCCCTCACACTAGACTACTGTTATAACCCCTCACACTAGACATAACCCCTCACACTAGACTACTGTTATAACCCCTCACACTAGACTACTGTTATAACCCCTCACACTAGACTACTGTTATAACCCCTCACACTAGACTACTGACAAACCCCTCACACTAGACTACTGTATAAAACCCCTCACACTAGACTACTGACATAACACCCTCACACTGACTACTACAACCCCTCACACTAGACTACTGACATAACCCCTCACATAGACTACTGTCATAACCCCTCACACTAGACTACTGACATAACCCCTCACACTAGACTACTGCATAACCCTCACACTAGACTCTGACATAACCCTCACACTAACTACTGCATAACCCCTCCACTAGACTACTGCCATAACCCCTCACTACCTACTACTATCACTAACCCCTCAAACTAGACTACTGACATAAACCCCTCACACCTAGACTACTGACATAAATCCTCACACTAGACTACTGAATAACCCCTCACACTAGACTACTGCATAACCCTCACACTAGACTACTGTAACACGTTTCCCCTACATATACCCCTCACACTAGACTACTATCATAACCCCTCACAACTAGACTACTGACATAACCCCTCATACTAGACTACTGTAACACTTCCCCTGACAAACCCTCACACTAGACTACTGACATAACCCCTCACAGCTAGACTATAATCATAACCCCTCACACTAGACTACTTCTCATAACCCCTCACACTAGACTACTGTCTAACCCCTCACACTAGACTACTGACATAACCCCTCCACACTAGACCTACTGTTATAACCCCTCACACTAGACTACTGACATAACCCCTCACACTAGACTACTGTCATAACCCTCACACTAGACTACTGTCATAACCCTCACACTAGACTACTGACATAACCCCTCACACTAGACTACTGTCATAACCCCTCACACTAGACTACTGTTATAACCCCTCACACTAGACTACTGTTATAACCCCTCACACTAGACTACTGTTTAACCCCTCCACACTAGACTACTAACATAACCACTCACACTAGACTACTGACATAACCCCTCACCACTAGACTACTAATCATAACCCCTCACACTAGACTACTGACTTAACCCCTCACACTAGACTACTGACATACCCCTCACACTAGACTACTGACATAACCCCTCACACTAGACTACTGATATAACCCCTCACCTAGACTATGTCATACCCCCCTCACACTAACTACTGCTATAACCCCTCACACTAGACTACTGTAACACTGTTTCCCTACTATAACCCTCACACTAGACTACTATCATAACCCCTCACCTAGACTACTGACATAACCCCTCATACTAGACTAAACTGTACACCCTTCCCTGACATAACCCCTCACACTAGACTACTGACATAACCCCTCACACTAGACTATAATCATAACCCCTCACACTAGACTACTGTCATAACCCCTCACACTAGACTACTGTCTTAACCCCTCACACTAGACTACTAACATAACCCCTCACACTAGACTACTGTTATAACCCCTCACACTAGACTACTGACATAACCCCTCACACTAGACTACTGATATAACCCCTCACACTAGACTACTGACATAACCCTCACACTAGACTACTGTCATAACCCCTCACACTAGACTACTGTTATAACCCCTCACACTAGACTACTGTTATAACCCCTCACACTAGACTACTGTTATAACCCCTCACACTAGACTACTGACATAACCCCTCACACTAGACTACTGACATAACCCCTCACACTAGACTATAATCATGACCCCTCACACTAGACTACTGCTATAACCCCTCACACTAGACTACTGTTATAACCCCTCACACTAGACTACTAACATAACCCCTCACACTAGACTACTATCATAACCCCTCACACTAGACTACTGACATAACCCCTCACACTAGACTACTGACATAACCCCTCACACTAGACTACTGACATAAACCCCTCACACTAGACTACTGACATAACCCCTCACACTAGACTACTGACATAACCCCTCACACTAGACTACTGACATAACCCCTCACACTAGACTACTGACATAACCCCTCACACTAGACTACTGTTATAACCCCTCACACTAGACTACTGATATAACCCCTCACACTAGACTACTGTCATAACCCCTCACACTAGACTACTGACATAACCCCTTACACTAGACTACTGTCATAACCCCTCACACTAGACTACTGCTATAACCCCTCACACTAGACTACTGTTATAACCCCTCACACTAGACTACTGTTATAACCCCTCACACTAGACTATTGACATAACCCCTCACACTAGACTACTGACATAACCCCTCACACTAGACTATAATCATAACCCCTCACACTAGACTACTGCTATAACCCCTCACACTAGACTACTGACATAACCCCTCACACTAGACTACTGACATAACCCCTCACACAAGACTACTGTCATAACCCCTCACACTAGACTACTGACGTAACCCCTCACACTAGACTACTGTCATAACCCCTCACACTAGACTACTGTTATAACCCCTCACACTAGACTACTGTTATAACCCCCACACTAGACTACTGTTATAACCCCTCACACTAGACTACTGACATAACCCCTCACACTAGACTACTGACATAACCCCTCACACTAGACTATAATCATAACCCCTCACACTAGACTACTGCTATAACCCCTCACACTAGACTACTGACATAACCCCTCACACTAGACTACTGACATAACCCCTCACACTAGACTACTGTCATAACCCCTCACATTAGACTACTAACATAACCCCTCACACTAGACTACTGCTATAACCCCTCACACTAGACTACTATCATAACCCTCACACTAGACTACTGACATAACCCCTCACACTAGACTACTGACATAACCCCTCACACTAGACTACTGACATAACCCCTCACACTAGACTACTGACATAACCCCTCACACTAGACTACTGACATAACCCCTCACACTAGACTACTGACATAACCCCTCACACTAGACTACTGACATAACCCCTCACACTAGACTACTGTTATAACCCCTCACACTAGACTACTGATATAACCCCTCACACTAGACTACTGTCATAACCCCTCACACTAGACTACTGACATAACCCCTCACACTAGACTACTGTCATAACCCCTCACACTAGACTACTGATATAACCCCTCACACTAGACTAGTATCATAACCCCTCACACTAGACTACTGTCATAACCCCTCACACTAGACTACTGACATAACCCCTCACACTAGACTACTGACATAACCCCTCACACTAGACTACTGTCATAACCCCTCACACTAGACTACTGACATAACCCCTCACACTAGACTACTGATATAACCCCTCACACTAGACTACTGACATAACCCCTCACACTAGACTACTGACATAACCCCTCACACTAGACTACTGATATAACCCCTCACACTAGACTACTGACATAACCCCTCACACTAGACTACTGACATAACCCCTCACACTAGACTACTGATATAACCCCTCACACTAGACTACTGACATAACCCCTCACACTAGACTACTGATATAACCCCTCACACTAGACTACTGACATAACCCCTCACACTAGACTACTGTCATAACCCCTCACACTAGACTACTGTTATAACCCCTCACACTAGACTACTGTTATAACCCCTCACACTAGACTACTGTTATAACCCCTCACACTAGACTACTGACATAACCCCTCACACTAGACTACTGACATAACCCCTCACACTAGACTATAATCATAACCCCTCACACTAGACTACTGCTATAACCCCTCACACTAGACTACTGTTATAACCCCTCACACTAGACTACTAACATAACCCCTCACACTAGACTACTGCTATAACCCCTCACACTAGACTACTATCATAACCCCTCACACTAGACTACTGACATAACCCCTCACACTAGACTACTGACATAACCCCTCACACTAGACTACTGACATAACCCCTCACACTAGACTACTGACATAACCCCTCACACTAGACTACTGACATAACCCCTCACACTAGACTACTGACATAACCCCTCACACTAGACTACTGACATAACCCCTCACACTAGACTACTGTTATAACCCCTCACACTAGACTACTGATATAACCCCTCACACTAGACTACTGTCATAACCCCTCACACTAGACTACTGACATAACCCCTTACACTAGACTACTGTCATAACCCCTCACACTAGACTACTGTTATAACCCCTCACACTAGACTACTGTTATAACCCCTCACACTAGACTACTGTTATAACCCCTCACACTAGACTATTGACATAACCCCTCACACTAGACTACTGACATAACCCCTCACACTAGACTATAATCATAACCCCTCACACTAGACTACTGCTATAACCCCTCACACTAGACTACTGACATAACCCCTCACACTAGACTACTGACATAACCCCTCACACTAGACTACTGTCATAACCCCTCACACTAGACTACTGACGTAACCCCTCACACTAGACTACTGTCATAACCCCTCACACTAGACTACTGTTATAACCCCTCACACTAGACTACTGTTATAACCCCCACACTAGACTACTGTTATAACCCCTCACACTAGACTACTGACATAACCCCTCACACTAGACTACTGACATAACCCCTCACACTAGACTATAATCATAACCCCTCACACTAGACTACTGCTATAACCCCTCACACTATACTACTGACAAAACCCCTCACACTAGACTACTGACATAACCCCTCACACTAGACTACTGTCATAACCCCTCACATTAGACTACTAACATAACCCCTCACACTAGACTACTGCTATAACCCCTCACACTAGACTACTATCATAACCCCTCACACTAGACTACTGACATAACCCCTCACACTAGACTACTGACATAACCCCTCACACTAGACTACTGACATAACCCCTCACACTAGACTACTGACATAACCCCTCACACTAGACTACTGACATAACCCCTCACACTAGACTACTGACATAACCCCTCACACTAGACTACTGACATAACCCCTCACACTAGACTACTGTTATAACCCCTCACACTAGACTACTGATATAACCCCTCACACTAGACTACTGTCATAACCCCTCACACTAGACTACTGACATAACCCCTCACACTAGACTACTGTCATAACCCCTCACACTAGACTACTGATATAACCCCTCACACTAGACTAGTATCATAACCCCTCACACTAGACTACTGTCATAACCCCTCACACTAGACTACTGACATAACCCCTCACACTAGACTACTGACATAACCCCTCACACTAGACTACTGTCATAACCCCTCACACTAGACTACTGACATAACCCCTCACACTAGACTACTGATATAACCCCTCACACTAGACTACTGACATAACCCCTCACACTAGACTACTGACATAACCCCTCACACTAGACTACTGATATAACCCCTCACACTAGACTACTGACATAACCCCTCACACTAGACTACTGCTATAACCCCTCACACTAGACTACTGATATAACCCCTCACACTAGACTACTGACATAACCCCTCACACTAGACTACTGACATAACCCCTCACACTAGACTACTGACATAAATCCTCACACTAGACTACTGACATAACTCCTCACACTAGACTACTGTCATAACCCCTCACACTAGACTACTGCTATAACCCCTCACACTAGACTACTGTAACACTGTTTCCCCTACTATAACCCCTCACACTAGACTACTATCATAACCCCTCACACTAGACTACTGACATAACCCCTCATACTAGACTACTGTAACACCGTTTCCCCTGACATAACCCCTCACACTAGACTACTATCATAACCCCTCACACTAGACTACTGACATAACCCCTCACACTAGACTACTGACATAACCCCTCACACTAGACTACTGACATAACCCCTCACACTAGACTACTGACATAACCCCTCACACTAGACTACTGTCATAACCCCTCACACTAGACTACTATCATAACCCCTCACACTAGACTACTGACATAACCCCTCACACTAGACTACTGACATAACCCCTCACACTAGACTACTGACATAACCCCTCACACTAGACTACTGACATAACCCCTCATACTAGACTACTGTTATAACCCCTCACACTAGACTACTGACAGAACCCCTCACACTAGACTACTGTCATAACCCCTCACACTAGACTACTGACATAACCCCTCACACTAGACTACTGTCATAACCCCTCACACTAGACTACTGATATAACCCCTCACACTAGACTACTATCATAACCCCTCACACTAGACTACTGTCATAACCCCTCACACTAGACTACTGTCATAACCCCTCACACTAGACTACTGACATAACCCCTCACACTAGACTACTGACATAACCCCTCACACTAGACTACTGTCATAACCCCTCACACTAGACTACTGACATAACCCCTCACAATAGACTACTGATATAACCCCTCACACTAGACTACTGACATAACCCCTCACACTAGACTACTGACATAACCCCTCACACTAGACTACTGATATAACCCCTCACACTAGACTACTGACATAACCCCTCACACTAGACTACTGACATAAATCCTCACACTAGACTACTGTCATAACCCCTCACACTAGACTACTGCTATAACCCCTCACACTAGACTACTGTAACACTGTTTCCCATACTATAACCCCTCACACTAGACTACTATCATAACCCCTCACAATAGACTACTGACATAACCCCTCATACTAGACTACTGTAACACCGTTTCCCCTGACATAACCCCTCACACTAGACTACTATCATAACCCCTCACACTAGACTACTGACATAACCCCTCACACTAGACTACTGACATAACCCCTCACACTAGACTACTGACATAACCCCTCACACTAGACTACTGACATAACCCCTCACACTAGACTACTCTAACACCGTTTCCCCTGACATAACCCTTCACATTGGATACTGATTAGCGATTGTCAAGGACACACAGAAATTCCAAAATGTGTGGAGTTTTTTTTTTTTGTTCAGATTATTTGTTTGCAATATGTGAACTATAGAGAGAGCTTCATCAGCTGTGTATTGATTGTGGGGGTTGAATAGTGTGAGAAGACAATATCACAACATGGGGTACAAAATCTATTCTAGCTCTTAAAGGGACAGTAGCCTATATTGGGTGGACAATTTTCAATTACAGCATTATTTAATCTGCAGTTATTCTATTGCTATTTATTAAGTTAATCAAATAGTTAATTGTTAATAGTATCTTCTGATTACATTTATTATGCCTCATATTTTAACTTAACGCAATCTATTAGCTTCTAAAATGGATGTAGGTATATCTACAGTAGCTGCCTGATAACACATTCTGATTTGTATTTGTATTTATTATGGATCCCCATTAGCTGCTGCCAAAGCAGAAGCTACTATTCCTGGGGTTCAGCAAAATTAAGGCAGTTTATACAATTTTAAAACATTACAATACATTCACAGATTTCACAACACACTGTGTGCCCTCAGCCCCCTACTGGCTTGTCCTGCACTTTGTAAAAAACCCAGAATGCATGTAGGAAAAAGATCTTGGTTCATTTCTAAATATAGCAATGTGAATGTAAAGAGGACTCGGACCACAAACTAGATCAAGTGAACTGGCAAAAGAGAGTTGAGTCCTCATTCAAAAGCAGTTTGAATAGAAAGACAACTGAGTTCTCATGCTTTTTTTTCACGTTAAAGAGGACTGAGATCGTTTCTTTTAAAGAGGACTATATGTGAAAACACCTCAAACACTGGGAATCTTTTTAACCGTTATCTGCCCCGTGTGTTTACTATCGTTACTATAAAAAAGGTCCCGGGGTAAAAAAAAATTGATTTCAGTGGCACCAGGGGTGCTGTTTATTTGTGTGTGTAATGTGGATTCAATTAAATTAGGTGGGGGGGTTATGGTGCTTCTGGGAACGTTCCAGAAAGAACTTTCCAACCGAAGAACGAACTCAGCTAAGCTACCAATGTAGTCAACACTGAAACATTTATTAAGGTAATATAAAAAGCTGTCACGAATGAGAACCCTTGATTACTCTGGCTGTGTATCCTGCTTTTTTAAATTAAAAACAAATCTAATGCAAAATGCTGTTAGTGAATGATGTCTTAAACGCAAGTTTGGAGGAAATCTCACAGCCAATTTACATGTTTGCGTACGCACAGTACAAAACAGCTACAGACTCCTCATCTTAAACAGTGCATTGTAATCACTCGACCAGCGGATCTAGAAAACCTCTGTTTATGACTGATATCGGATCTTTCAGTCTCACTCACAACCCTGGTAAAAGATGCCGTGGATGCGGCTTTGTCTCCCATCGTTACCACCCTGGCCGGAATGCAAACTACAATACAGGAGCAAGGTACGAAAGTAACAGAGTTGGAGAATGGCTTGTCTAGTTGCAGTGAACGAATTGTTGAGCTAGAAAAAAGGCTATGAAACTCTAAAAACAGAAAAAAAACTATTGTAAGAGAGAGTGGGCAAGATTATTGCAAATACACCAGAAGGATCCAGTTAAGTTTATCGGCAGGTTTTTCGAGGAGGTCCTGGGTAAAGAGTTCTTTGACACTCCCTTGGCCTTGGAACGGGCTCACTGCCTAGGCCGTGAATTCACTGGAATAGGCAGAGAGATCTCCAAATCACGACCATTCGTTGTGTGTTTCGATGACTTTCAAGATAAGGAGCGCTTCATGCAGAAACGGAGAGAACATACAGTGCCTTCGGAAAGTATTCAGACCCTTTGACTTTTTCCACATTTTGTTACATTACATCCTTATTCTAAAATTTATAAAATATTTTTTCAATTGACCTTAACCCCACCTTTGGGATGAATTGGAACGCTGACTGCGATCCAGGCCTAATCGCCCAATATCAGTGCCCGACCTCACTAATGCCCGTGGCTGAATGTAAGCAAGTCCCCGCAGCAATGTTCCAACATCTAGTGGAAAGCCTTCCCAGAAGAGTGGAGGCTGTTATAGCATAAAAAAATGGGGGACCAATTCCATATTAACGCCCAGGATTTTGGAATGGGATGTTCGACGAGCAGGTGTCCACATACTTTTGGTAATTTGGTGTGTTCATATACTGTGTATATATATATATATATATATTACTTTGCCTTGTGCTTCTCCGAGCATGCGCTTCATATAGCCTAGGTCTATAGCCTATAGTATAGTCTACGGATCATTTGATTGAGACCACAAAAGGCGCACTTGATGTGCCCCCCAGCAGAGAATCAAGGCTGAGTGGCAGTGTAACAGTATAACTTTAAACCGTCCCCTCGCCCCGACCTCGGGCGCGAACCAGGGACCCTCTGCACACATCAACAACTGACACCCACGAAGCGTCGTTACCCATCGCTCCACAAAAGCCACGGCCCTTGCAGAGCAAGGGGAAACCCTACTTCAGGTCTCAGAGCAAGTGACGTAACCGATTGAAATGCTATTAGCGCGTACCCGCTAACTAGCTAGCCATTTCACATCCGTTACACTCACCCCCCTTTCGACCTCCTCCTTTTCCGCAGCAACCAGTGATCCGGTTCAACAGCATCAATGTAACAGTATAACGTCCCCTCGCCCCGACACGGGCGCGAACCAGGGACCCTCTGCCCACATCAACAACTGACACCCACGAAGCGTCGTTACCCATCGCTCCACAAAAGCCACAGCCCTTGCAGATCAAGGGGAAACCCTACTTCAGGTCTCAGAGCAAGTGACGTAACCGATTGAAATGCTATTAGCGCGTACCCGCTAACTAGCTAGCCATTTCACATCCGTTACAGCAGCGTAGGGCACACATCAAGATATAATCAGCAACTAATTCCCAAACAATGAGCAATATGACATCTAATCGATTATAAATTACGTGGCACTCCCCTGGACTAAATAAATAAATAGTAAACCCTCCCCTGGACTAAATAAATAAATAGTAAACCCTCCCCTGGACTAAATAAATAAATAGTAAACCCTCCCCTGGACTAAATAAATAAATAGTAAACCCTCCCCTGGACTAAATAAATAAATACTAAACCCTCCCCTGGACTAAATAAATAAATACTAAACCCTCCCCTGGACTAAATAAATAAATACTAAACCCTCCCCTGGACTAAATAAATAAATACTAAACCCTCCCCTGGACTAAATAAATAAATACTAAACCCTCCCCTGGACTAAATAAATAAATACTAAACCCTACCCTGGACTAAATAAATAAATACTAAACCCTCCCCTGGACTAAATAAATAAATACTAAACCCTCCCCTGGACTAAATAAATAAATACTAAACGATCCCCTGGACTAAATAAATAAATACTAAACGATCCCCTGGACTAAATAAATAAATACTAAACCCTCCCCTGGACTAAATAAATAAATACTAAACCCTCCCCTGGACTAAATAAATAAATACTAAACCCTCCCCTGGACTAAATAAATAAATTCTAAACCCTCCCCTGGACTAAATAAATAAATTCTAAACCCTCCCCTGGACTAAATAAATACATGCTAAACCCTCCCCTGGACTAAATAAATACATACTAAACCCTCCCCTGGACTAAATAAATACATACTAAACCCTCCCCTGGACTAAATAAATACATACTAAACCCTCCCCTGGACTAAATAAATACATACTAAACCCTCCCCTGGACTAAATAAATACATACTAAACCCTCCCCTGGACTAAATAAATACATACTAAACCCTCCCCTGGACTAAATAAATACATACTAAACCCTCCACCTGGACTAAATAAATAAATACTAAACCCTCCACCTGGACTAAATAAATAAATACTAAACCCTCCACCTGGACTAAATAAATAAATACTAAACCCTCCCCTGGACTAAATAAATACATACTAAACGATCCCCTGGACTAAATAAATAAATACTAAACCCTCCCCTGGACTAAATAAATAAATACTAAACCCTCCCCTGGACTAAATAAATAAATACTAAACCCTCCCCTGGACTAAATAAATACATACTAAACCCTCCCCTGGACTAAATAAATACATACTAAACCCTCCCCTGGACTAAATAAATACATACTAAACCCTCCCCTGGACTAAATAAATACATACTAAACCCTCCCCTGGACTAAATAAATACATACTAAACCCTCCCCTGGACTAAATAAATACATACTAAACCCTCCCCTGGACTAAATAAATACATACTAAACCCTCCCCTGGACTAAATAAATACATACTAAACCCTCCCCTGGACTAAATAAATACATACTAAACCCTCCCCTGGACTAAATAAATACATACTAAACCCTCCCCTGGACTACATAAATAAATACTAAACCCTCCCCTGGACTAAATAAATAAATACTAAACGCTCCCCTTGACTGAAATGGAAAAAAACATGACCTTCGCCCACTTTCCTCTGGGTAATAATTGTGTACATTTCAACCGCTGCCTTATTGATTTGGACACTTCGAAACTGTGTTTTGACATTGGGATATTTATCAAAAGTTATTGTCAACGGAAAGCAGCGATAGCATCATTTTCAACTTATGTTTTAGCAATATAAATGGAACTTCCAATATTAAATTCCAAATAGTATTCTACTTATTTAGGTAAAAACTGCTGAATGAGTCCAAAAAGGTGGTGTTTGTAACGGCTGTCTAATTCCTCCTCCTCGGATGAGGAGAAGGAGTAGGGATCGGACCAAAACTTAGCGGTAGATGAATACATGAATGAATTTATTTAAAGACAAGACGAACACGAAAAAACACTTTGAAAAATTACAAAACAACAAAACGACGTAGACAGACCTGAACTTGAGAACTTACAATATAACACGAAGAACAGGAACAGACTAACCAAACACGAAACAGTCCCGTGTGGTGCGACAGACACAGACACAGGAACAATCACCCACAAACAAACAGTGAGAACAGCCTACCTTAATATGGTTCTCAATCAGAGGAAACGTCAAACACCTGCCTCTAATTGAGAACCATATCAGGCAACACATTTAACCCACCATAGAAACACATAACATAGAATGCCCACCCCAACTCACGCCCTGACCAACTAAACACATACAAAAACAAGGAAAACAGGTCAGGAACGTGACAGAACCCCCCCCTCAAGGTGCGAACTCCGGGCGCACCACCTAAAGTCTAGGGGAGGGTCTGGGTGGGCATCTGTCCACGGTGGCGGCTCCGGCTCCGGACGTGGTCCCCACCCCACCATAGTCAAACCCCGCTTCCGTAGCCTCCTCCAAATGGCCACCCTCCAAATTAACCCCACTGGATTAACGGGCAGCACCGGACTAAGGGGCAACACCGGAATGAGGGGCAGCTCCGGACTGAGGGGCTGCTCATGGCTGGCTGACGGCTCTGGCTGCTCATGGCTGGCTGACGGCTCTGGCTGCTCAAGGCTGGCTGACGGTCTGGCTGCTCATGGCTGGCTGACGGCTCTGGCTGCTCATGGCTGGCTGACGGCTCTGGCTGCTCATGGCTGGCTGGCGGCTCTGGCTGCTCATGGCTGGCTGGCGGCTCTGGCTGCTCATGGCTGGCGGCTCTGGCTGCTCATGGCTGGCTGGCGGCTCTGGCTGTTCATGGCTAGCTGGCGGCTCTGGCTGCTCATGGCTAGCTGGCGGCTCTGGCTGCTCATGGCTGGCTGGCGGAAGGCTCTGGCTGCTCCTGTCTGGCGGAAGGCTCTGGCTGCTCCTGTCTGGCGGAAGGCTCTGGCTGCTCCTGTCTGGCGGAAGGCTCTAGCGGCTCCTGTCTGGCGGAAGGCTCTAGCGGCTCCTGTCTGGCGGAAGGCTCTAGCGGCTCCTGTCTGGCGGACGGCTCTAGCGGCTCCTGTCTGGCGGACGGCTCTAGCGGCTCCTGTCTGGCGGACGGCTCTGAAGGCTCAGGACAGACGGGCGGCTTTGCAGGCTCAGTACAGACGGGCGGCTTTGAAGGCTCAGTACAGACGGGCGGCTTTGAAGGCTCAGGACAGACGGGCAGTTCAGGCGGCGCTTGGCAGACGGACAGCTCAGGCGCCGTTGGGCAGACGGGCAGTTCAGGCGCCGTTGGGCAGACGGGCAGTTCAGGCGCCGCTGGGCAGACGGCAGACTCTGGCCGGCTGAGGCGCACTGTAGGCCTGGTGCGTGGTGCCGGAACTGGAGGTACCGGGCTAAGGACACGCACCTTCAGGCTAGTGCGGGGAGCAGCAACAGGACGCACAGGACTCTGGAGACGCACAGGAGGCTTGGTGCGTGGTGTAGGCACTGGTGGTAATGGGCTGGAGACACGCACCATAGGGCTAGTGCTTGGAGGAGGAACAGGGCTCTGGAGACGCACAGGAGGCTTGGTGCGTGGTGCCGGAACTGGTGGTACCGGGCTGAAGACACGCACCATAGGGCTAGTGCGTGGAGGAGGAACAGGGCTCTGGAGACGCACAGGAAGCCTGGTGCGTGGTGTAAGCACTGGTGGTACTGGGCTGGGGCGGGGAGGTGGCGCCGGATATACCGGACCATGCAGGCGTACTGGATCCCTTGAGCACTGAGCCTGCCCAACCTTACCTGGTTGTATGCTCCCCGTAGCCCGACCAGTGCGGGGAGGTGGAATAACCCGCACTGGGCTATGTAGGCGAACCGGGGACACCATGCGTAAGGCTGGTGCCATGTATGCCGGCCCGAGGAGACGCACTGAAGGCCAGATGCGTTGGGCCGGCTTCATGACATCTGGCTCAATACTCAATCTAGCCCTGCCAGTGCGGGGAGGTGGAATAACCCGCACTGGGCTATGCACAAGTACAGGAGACACCGTGCGCTCTACCGCATAACACGGTGTCTGCCCGTACTCTCGCTCTCCACGGTAAGATCGGGGAGTGGGCGCAGGTCTCCTACCTGACTTCGCCACACTACCCTTTAGCCCCCCCCCCCCCCCAAGACATTTTTGGGCTTGACTAACAGGCTTCCTACCGCGTCGTCGTGCTGCCTCCATTCGCCGATATCCCTCCTCACACTGCGCCAGAGAATCCCAGGCGGGCTCCGGCACTCTCCTTGGGTCGATCGCCCACCTGTCGATCTCCTCCCACGTAGTGTAGCCCAGATCCTTCTCCTGCTTCCGTGCTGCCTCCTCATACCGCCGCCTCTCGGCTTTAGCTGCCTCCAGCTCTTCACGAGGGCGGCGATATTCTCCAGGTTGTGCCCATGGACCTTTACCGTCCAATATTTCCTCCCATGTCCATGAATCCTGCGATCGCTGTTGCTTTCTCCCACGCCGCTTGGTCCTTTGTTGGTGGGTGATTCTGTAACGGCTGTCTAATTCCTCCTCCTCGGATGAGGAGAAGGAGTAGGGATCGGACCAAAACGCAGCGGTAGATGAATACATGAATGAATTTATTTAAAGACAAGACGAACACGAAAAAACACTTTGAAAAATTACAAAACAACAAAACGACGTAGACAGACCTGAACTTGAGAACTTACAATATAACACGAAGAACAGGAACAGACTAACCAAACACGAAACAGTCCCGTGTGGTGCGACAGACACAGACACAGGAACAATCACCCACAAACAAACAGTGAGAACAGCCTACCTTAATATGGTTCTCAATCAGAGGAAACGTCAAACACCTGCCTCTAATTGAGAACCATATCAGGCAACACATTTAACCCAACATAGAAACACATAACATAGAATGCCCACCCCAACTCACGCCCTGACCAACTAAACACATACAAAAACAAGGAAAACAGGTCAGGAACGTGACAGTGTTATTGATTGATTTTAATGATCTACCCGAAATCATGAAAACGGGGTGGACTTGGGCGCATATATTTAGCGATAACAAACAAGAAAAAACATTTATCACCTGCTATAACAATACAGTGACTCAAAAACAATATACAAACTGC
This sequence comes from Salvelinus namaycush, assembly GCF_016432855.1. Lineage (NCBI taxonomy): Eukaryota > Metazoa > Chordata > Actinopteri > Salmoniformes > Salmonidae > Salvelinus > Salvelinus namaycush. The sequence goes on from NC_052315.1 coordinate 5,493,601, forward strand.
TATACCTTAGCTAGCTAGCTAAGCTGACAGGAAAAATGTAGCTAACAGTACTTCCATAGCTAGCGCAAAAATAAGTGCAAAAAATGCTACACCATGACAAAAATGTGAAAAAAACATTGACAACTTCATCAGGAAACAAATATTGTATTAAAGTTCTAGCATTCACACACAGTGAAGGATAAAAGTGAGAATAATAATTCTAGAAAACCGAAGATTATCTGCACAGCCACAGGCGTCAAGCTGAACTTGGGATTTAGGTTAATTAACACTGGAGCTGGTGCTAGCTGTGACGTACTTCATTAGTCAAAGGACAGACTTCTTTCAGGTAAATAAAACAGATAAAAAAACTGTTGTTTCTGTTCAATGAAAATGTTTCAAGTTTTTATATCACATGTACAGTGAAATGCCATTCTTGCAAACCCAACAATGCAATAATCAATAACAATGTATTACTAGAAAAAAACACGAGAAATAATAATAAGAAATATGAAATACACAATAAAATAAGTAAGTAAGCAAGTAAGCAAGCATACTATATACAGGAAATATTTAAAAAGTCAGCTCCAATACCATATTTACATGTGCAGAGATACTGGAGTGATGGAGGTAGATATGTACAGGGTGTGTAGAGTCAGTATAAATGTATGTGATTGGGTGTGCGGCTGTGTGGAGTCAGTATAAATGTATGTGATTGGGTGTGTGGTTGTGTAGAGTCAGTATAAATGTATGTGCATATTATGTATAAGTGAGCAGATTATGCAGTGAGTGTTTGTGTGTGTGTTGGAGTGAAAGTGTGTGTGTGTGTGTGTGTGTGTTGGAGTGACAGTGTGTGTGAGTGTGTAGGGCCCTGTGAGCGTGCATAGAGGTAAATAAAGATACAGGGTAAGCTCGGTCTGTGTAGCTATTTTGTTAGCTATTTATCAGTCGTATTACTTGGGGATAGAAGCTGTTCAAGAGCCTGTTGGTGTCAGACTTGATGCACCGGTACCTCTTGCCGTGTGGCAGCAGAGAAAATAGTCTATGGTTTGGGTGGTTGAGGTCTTTGACGATTTTCTGGGCCTTCTATTCACGCCGCCTGATATAGAGGTCCTGGAAGGTAGGGATCTCGGCCGCAATAATGTACAATTACCCTCTGTAGTGCCTTGCGGTCGGAGGCTGAGCAGTTGCCGTACCAGGCAGTGATGCAAACAGTCAGGATTTCCCTTCGATGTTGCAGCTCTAGAACCTTTTGAGGATCTGAGGACCCATGCAAAATCTTTTTAGTTTCCTGAGGCTTTGTCATTCCCTCTTCACGACTGTCTTGGTGTGTTTGGACCATTCTAGTTTGTTGGTGATGTGGACACCAAGGAACTTGAAGCTCTCAACCTGCTCCACTACAGCCCCGTCGATGAGAATGGGGGCATGCTCGGTCATCCTTTTCCTGTAGTCCACAATCATCTCTTTTGTCTTGATTGCGTTGAGGAATAGGTTCTTATTCTGGTACCACCCGGCCAGGTCTCTGACCTCCTCCCTATAGGCTGTCTCGTCGTTGTCAGTGAGCCGGCCTACCACTGTTGTGTTGTCTGCAAACTTAATTATGGTGTTGGAGTCGTGCCTGAGCATGCAGTCGTGGGTGAATAGGGAGTACAGAACAGGACTGAGCACGCACCCCTGAGGGGCTCCAGTGTTGAGGATCAGTGTGGCAGATGTCCGGGAACAGCTGATGCTCTCATGCATGCCTCAGTGTTGCTTGCCTCGAAGCGAGCATATAAGTGATTCAGCTCTTCTGTTAGGCTCGCGGCTGTGCTTCCCTTTTGTAGTCTGTAATAGTTTGCAGGCCCTGCCACATCCGGTGAGCGTAGAAGCCGGTGTAGTACGATTCAATCTTAGCCCTGTATTGGCGCTTTGCCTGTTTGATGGTTCGTCTGAGGGCGTAGCGGGATTTCTTATAAGCGCCCAGGTTAGTGTCCCGCTCCTTGAAGGCGGCAGCTCTACCCTTTAGCTCAGTGCGAATGTTGCCTGTAATCCATGGTTTCTGGTTGGGGCCTGTACAAACAGTCACTGTGGGGATGACGTCATCGATGCACTTATTTATGAAGCCAGTGACTGATGTGGTGTACTCCTCAATGCCATCGGAGGAATCCAGGAACATATTCTGTGCTAGCAAGTCCTTTCGGTTACTGGCCCAACGCTCTGACCACTAGGCTACCTGCCGACTCTTTTCCTCTCATGTATGCTAAGTCATCTTGGAAAACAAATCAGTCAGTATCTAACTATTTCTGTTGATATTGTACATTGTTTCTATATCTATTTTGAAGCAGCTCTTCTGCATACCTCAGCGACCTTTGTATGGCCTTGTGATCAAATACAATTTATTTTAAAAAACGTTTTTTTTTTTAAAGACCTAGAAGACAACCAGGTGTTCCTAACTAATCAATTACCTTAATTGACCAATCAATCACAAGGGAGGAGTAAAAACCCAGCAGACACTTGGTCCCCCAGGAATTGAGTTTTACACCCCTGCCTTACACATACAATACTACAGCCACATAGAGAGCACAGGAATAGTATCTCGTCAATGAATGGGGTAGGTAGCCAAGAGCATTGGGCAAGTAACCAAAATGTTGCTGGTTCAAATCCCTGAGCTGTTCTACCGTTGAGCAGTTAACCCCCAACAACAATTGTCACCTTCACCTTATTCATAGGAGTTGAGTTAAATATGGAAGACACATTTCGGTTGAATGCATTCAGTTGTGCAACTGACTAGGTATCCCCCTTTCCCCAGTTCGAATCCCGGGTCTGACGGGAAAAATCTGGCACGAAGTCAGCATGCAAACCGAAGAGTTGCTGTTATCGAATCCTAGATGCCATTGCCTGCTGTTGTGCCTTTGAGCAAGTCACTTAACCCACCACAACAGATATACTGAAACACTGGAACCGTCGCGCAATGACCATACCACGCTCAAAGTCGCTTAGTGTCACTTGTTTTGCCCATTCTAACGTTCAATGGAACAGTAACTGAATGCCTTAATGCCTGTCTGCCTGCTTTATATAGCAAGCTACAGTCACGTGACCCATTGTCTGTAGGAGTGAACCTGTTTGTTATTATCTCACTCTATCTCCCTTCATCGTGATATAGTCTATCCCTCTTATTTAGTTGGGAGGTCCTTGGGTGTAAGTCTGCCGCAGATAGATAGTTATAATTTAGCGGTGTACTCCAAGGCTTCACCCAGACTCCCAACTTGGTATTTAATGCATAAATTCATTAAGAGTGGATCTTCTCATAAATAATCCCTGAGACACTCTGTGTTTACCAAGACCATAAATTACACTGAGGTACAGTCAATAATAGAGTAACCTGAGTTTAAAAAAAATACATCTCTGTTCACATACAGTACCAGTCAAAAGTTTGGACACACCTACTCATTCCAGGGGTTTTCTTTATTTTTTACTATTTTCTACAATGTAGAATAATAGTGAAGACGTCAAAACTATGAAATAACACATATGGAATTTTATTTTACTAGGCAAGTCAGTTAAGAACAAATTCTTATTTTACACTGACGGCCTACCCTGGCCAAACCAACCCGTAACCCAGACGACGCTGGGCCAATTATGTGCCGCCCTATGGGACTCCCGATCACGGCCAGTTATGATACAGCCCCGGATCGAAACAGGCTCTGTTGTGACACCTCTAGAACTGCGATGCAGTGCCTTAGACCGCTGTGCCACTCGGGATTACAGACTCCTGATTAAATCTACAGGGGTTATTAAACTAGTTGCACCGTAGTGCTCAAATCGAATCAAAGTTTATTGGTCGAGCACACAGATTTGCCGATGTTATCACAGGTGCAGCGAAGTGCTTGTTTCTAGCTCCAACAGTGCAGTAACATCTAACAACTTTATGTATTGCTACACAGTCTTCAGAACAAAATAGTGGGTGATCTAGAGTAACAGTCAAAGGTTTAGACACACCTACTCATTCAAAGGTTTCTTTATTTTTACTGTTTTCTACATTGTAGAATAATATTGAAGACATCAAAACTATGAAATAACACATATGGAATCATGTAGTAACCAAACAAGTGTTAAACAAATCAAAATAAATGTTATATTTTAGATTCTTCAAAGTAGCCACACTTTGCCTTGATGACAGCTTTGCACACTCTTGGCATTCTCTCAAACCAGCATCATGAGGAATGCTTTTCCAACAGTATTGAAGGAGTTCCCACATATGCTGAGCACTTGTTGGCTGCATTTCCTTCACTTTGCAATCCAACTCAGGTCAGGTGATTGTGGAGGCCAGGTAATCTGATGCAGCACTCCATCACTCTCCATCCTGGTTAAATAGCTCTTACACAGCCTGGAGGTGTGTTTTTGGTAATTGTTCTGTTGAAAAACAAACGATAGTCCTACTAAGCGCAAACCTGATGGGAGGGCGTATCGCTGCAGAATGCAGAATGCCAGCAAAGCACCCCACACCATCACACCACCACCTCCATGCTTCACGGTGGGAACCACACATGCGGAGATCATCCGTTCACCTACTCGGCGTCTCACACAGACACGGCAGTTGGAAACAAAAATCTCAAATTTGGACTCGTCAGACCAAAGGACAGATTTCCACCAGTCTAATGTCCATTACTTGTGTTTCTTGGCCCAAGAAAGTCTCTTCTTCTTATTGGTGTCCTTTAGTAGTGGTTTCTTTGCAACAATTCGACCATGAAGGCCTGATTCACTCAGTCTCTGAACAGTTGATGTTGAGATGTGTCTCTTACTTGAACTCTGTGAAGCATTTATTTGGACTGCAATTTCTGAGGCTGGTAACTAATGAACTTCTCCTCTGCAGCAGAAGTAACTGTGGGTCTTCCTTTCCTGTGGCGGTCCACATGAGAGCCAGTTTCATCATAGCACTTGATGGTTTTTTCGACTGCACTTGAAACTTTCAAAGTTCTTAAAATTGTTCAGATTATCTGACCTTCATGTCTTGAAGTAATGATGTACTGTCATTTTTCTCTGCTTATTTGAGCTGTTCTTGCCATAATATGGACTTGGTCTTTTACCAAATAGGGATATCTTCTGTATACCACCCCTACCTAGTGACAACATAACTGATTGGCTCAAACGCATTAAGAAGGAATGAAATTCCACAAATTAACTTCTAATAAGGCACACCTGCTAATTGAAATGCATTCCAGATGACTACCTCATGAAGCTGGTTGAGAGAATGCCAAGTGTGTGCAAAGCTGTCATCAAGACAAAGGGTGGCTATTTGGAAGAATCTCAAATATAAAATATATTTTGATTTGTTTAACACTTTTTTGGTTACTACATGATTCCATATGTGTTATTTCATAGTGTTGATGTCAATACAATATGAAAATAATAAGAATCTCTCTCTCTCTAGTTGTTCTGGTGGTGGTTTTTGGAATCTGCTGGGCTCCGTTCCACACCGACAGACTCATGTGGAGCTTCATCGACGAGTGGACCAGCATCCAGCTGGAGGTGTACAAGTACGTCCACGTGGTCTCTGGCGTCTTCTTCTACCTCAGCTCGGCCGTCAACCCGATCCTCTACAACCTCATGTCCACCCGCTTCCGAGAGATGTTCAAGGAAGTGATGTGTCATCGGCCACGGCACCCCGTGCCCAGGAAGCAGTCACTCAGTGTTACCCGGGTAACACTCCGCAGCATTCTCAGTGAGGCCACGCCCATTAATGGCATTGCGGGCCTACATGAAGACAAGGAGCATGAGACCACCTTTCCTTGAAAGGACTTCCTAGGAGAGGAGGGAGCTTAATACATAAAACTGATCCGATGGACGATGATTCTGGGATGATCGAGATGTATTGTTATAAGGGATTTTAAGGATCTAAGGATGTGCTTATCCAATCTATGTTATTGCACGCTTTGGTCACCAAACCACAGTAGAATTCTCCTGTCACTAAACTCCCTAAACATAAGAAGAAGAAAAAATAATTAAAACCTGATGCTTTGACGTATTATTTGAGCAATTCTATGAAAAAAATATCTCAGGAGATACAGACAAATCGATATTTCTCATCTAGAAGACATTGGTAGATTCTGCATCACTGCTTTTGCACTCCTGTTTAGCAGTTCATGTTCAACAGCACACAAACTTTTGAACATCCAGTCTCAAGAGATGGCTAAAAAGCTGATTTTCCTTACAGCTCAGATTGAAAACCAGGCAGAGATGCCCTGTCAAAAGCTCCTTCAAAGATGATGTCCGACGTGGTTGTTTGACGAATGTATATAGTTCTCAAATCACTGAGTGGTTTACAATGGTGCAAAGGATTCGCAGTACGTACTGAATAGAACTTGAGATGGCAGCTTCAAATCAAATTTCATTTGTCACATGCGTCTAATACAACAGGTGTTGACCTTCTAGTGAAATGTAACATCTACACCTGCTTTCTGAGCATAATAATACATATCTTGGTATTAAAAAAGTTAACCTGTACTGGAGTACAGGTTAAAAAACAACAACAATTGCTTCAAAATAGATGTAGCTGCACCGTCAACTGCATATTTTCAGAAATGTATGTCATTGCACGAGCCGTTGGATATTGCCAGTGAATTTGGCGCCTCCCTTCAAGAGAGTTTATCACATTATTAACAGAGATATGCAGATTGGCATTTTGAAAAAGTAGCTTTTAAATTCCCAGACACTGTATGTCTCCATCAACAATCTGGTGAATGATCTCTGATGATCTGTTTCACTAATGTGAAACGTACAATCATGACCGCGACTATGTACAAAAATAATGTATAGATTCACAGTAGATAAACACATATTTAACAATTCTATATATTCATAAAAAAAAAAAAAATTAAACACCAGGAACATTTTAATCTGAATCTCTAATAAAGGACTGATTTAGACCTGGGACACCAGCTGGGTGCAATTAATTATTAGTAAGTAAGAGTATATAGCCTTGCACGAGCCTTGGGTTGTGAGAGCCAGAACGATTCATAATTATCAGGTAGAACAGAAAACCAGCGGTACTCCACACCTGGCTCGGATCTAAATACCACTGGTCTAGACAGATGAAAAAGATACACTGTCTGGAACCGCCAAAATGATGGACAATCATTAGGAGGTAAGAGCACTGACATAATGTGAATGGGGAAAGTTCATCTTTATAGCCGAGGGTATTTGGCTTCATGAAATAAAGGACCTCGTGTTAATTCCAAAATCAAACTGAATTGTTTTAACTTTTTGTACCATCATAATTATTTTATTATTTTGGCCTTTACATTTACATTTTTGAACATTAAAGTAGACACACTTATTCAGAGTGACTTAGTCAGTGCATTGACTTATGACTTTGATTTGCCTTTATCTGAAACTATTAATTCCAAGTCATAACTCTTAAAGGTATTTTGTTAAGGAAGTCCTTTATCTACTTTCCCAGAGTCAGACGAACTCATGGATACAATGTTTATGTCTCTGCATCCAGTATGAAGGAAGTTAGAGACAGCTTTGCGAGCCAATGATAACTAGCGTTAGCACAATGACAGGAAGTCTATGGTACAGCAAGCTAGCAGTTACCATAGACTTCCAGTCATTGCTCCAATGCTAGTTAGCAGTTGTGCTAATGCTAGTTAGCAATTTCCTTCAAACTGCATGCAGAGATATAAAAAAAAAGGTATCTACAAGTTCAAGACTCTGAAAAAATAGATAAAGGGCTTCATTGCCAAAATCCTGAAGTATCCCTTCAAGAGTTTAAGCTTCAGATGAATATTAATCTTCTTTCCAGTCAAGTCAGTGTGTTGTTGTGATTCTGGACGGCCAGATGACAAGAAAGTGGGGACTCGTAGGTAGGTCGTTTCAGCTAGTTTTATCTTGTTCTTGATACCATGTCTTGTTTTGAGTTGTTTTGACTGATGTCACTTCTATGCTAACGTTGCAAAAAAATTGCTAGCTAGCTTACCAACAACTGTAACAGTGTATTTCAGAGACAACAAGTGCTCATTGTGCAACTTAAATATTGGAGACAAAATATAGTTTACACGTTGTCAACAATCTAAGACAACCCTGTCTGTTTTGCACCATAGTTGCACACGTGTTGTTTTTGTTACTAAACAATCAATCTTTCTATTAAGGAGTAGACTACTCCACTAAAGGCATGTATTTATTTACCTTTATTTAACTAGGCAAGTTAGTTAAGAACAAAATCTTATTTACAATGACAGCCTGGTTAACTGGGTTAACTGCCTTGTTCAGAACGACAGATTTTCACATTGTCAGCAGGGGATTCGATCTTGCAACCTTTCGGTTACTAGTCCAAGGCTCTAACCACTAGGCTACCTGCCGCCCCTGAATGTATACATTTTTACAGTTAAGATGTACAGGATAGCAAATAACAATATTTATTTATATTTTTTATTATCCTTGAAACGGGTATTGATTTTCTGAGAGTGTACACTGCCGAATGGGTGCTTCAACAGATCTGTGGAAAAAAACTGGCCTTCTGAAGATGTGCACTGAAGTCCTGTGGGGAAAACATCAAATCTTCTGAACGCAATTTCACCAAACAAACCTTTTATCGAGGTTGGCCTCATTGAACTGTAATCCCAGCAGCTGCTAATTTCCATCTACTCTTGGAGGTGATGTGTGAGCCAGGAATGTGTAAATCTGTCAGTCCTTCTGCAAGGAGCTGTCGTACCACCTCACGTTCTCATCCATCATCGCCCGAGCGACAACACGTGTGTCAGGCACAGTAAATGACCGTTTCGCTGCTCTGACAAAACATAGACTGTACATGCAAGCAGGCAGTTACAGCTAACAAACTGATTCATCCCTCTGACCACGCTATCTGATTTTGGGGGGGGGGGTGTACATTTTCACATTTCACAAACCAAAGGAGAGTGACCATCTGGTCAACAGTGGGTACAGACTGATCAACAATCGTGTACAGACTCTCACTGTGGAGATTTTGACTGAATGCAGCTGCATGATTCCAGCTCTTTGCTTCTTCTTCTTGTAAATGTATACCTGTGTGATTGTTTCAGTGCGGAAACGACTCTCCAGTGGAGCGGAGATTTGTGCTGTAGTGCCACTACTGTATAAAAAAGAGAGGAATATTGTACATTGGAAAACAATGGGTGAATTAAAAAAAATATATAAAAAAAATGCTTGACTTTTTACCGGCACCTAAAATAGTCTACTGCTTGAGCACCTGTTCCTCTTATAAAATATTAGCTCAAAAGTGTTGTATAGCTCCTGCACCTAAATGTAAAAAGTACCGGCTGCCAAAATCAGTACGGGAATCTGTTTCAGTCCAAGTCAAGCGCTGTACTGAGTTATTGTGTTCAACAGGGTATTTAACGAGGACAAAATGAATTATTTGTTTTTGCTTAAAATATGCGTTGTGCTTCTGTTTTGCTATATGTCATGGAAAACTGGAACATGTCGTGGAAAAGCTTTACCAAAATGCAAAGCTTTACCCAAACAGTTTATGCCAAAAATAATCTAAACTCATACAATGTAATGTCACATTTGTAAGACGACTTCTGTGTTTGAATGCATTATAAAAGTGATGTTGATCTATTGGTAACATCAGGAACTTCTGAGAACTCACCCCCCCCCCCCCCCCCCCCCCCCCCCCCCCCCCCCCAAAACAATAATCATTACATTAACTGTCAGTAAAATACGGACCTGTATTGACACGGTTTTGTTAAAAAGTTGTTTTCTTTATTGTCGAAACTAGTCTACAAATATTGTGTAGGTTGATTTGAGCTGGATTTTAGTATGCAAATGACAGAGGCTACTACCAACCATAAAGCAACAAAACTTTATTTTATGTATTAAAGGTATGGTATTTTTCTTTCTGGAAAATAAAATTAATATACCTAAATGTTCCTCTAATTCCTTTGTTTGAAAGACATTTTAATTGTACCTGACAAACTATAAAAGAGGACTTTGACCCACACACCATTATTTTACTGATGACAAAATATTCTCCATATTTCTAAATTACAGACAGTTAAATATGCATCTCTGCTGTAAGGCCATTTTTTTTTGTCTCAGCAGTGATAGTTCAGCTTTTTTTTATGACCCAAGCTCCAAACTGTACCCAAGGGGAATTTGTAAATCAATGGTAAAGGGCACAGAGAACAGTTGTCTCTTTTCTTCAGACAAATGGTGTTTTTTTTTGTTTTTTGGGGGGGGCAATGACTCAAGCTTCCACCATGTTTCTATTTTAGGTGGACTGATGAGGTCAAGGCAATGGTGTACTAACCACTGGGACTTCATACTGCAGTATATGTAATAGTTCACTAACAACATTTTATCTAAAGTGTGTTTGACCATCTCATCTTCTACTCTCCCGTTGGACAAAGATGACTCAGGCCCACTGGAATGAAACCAAAGCAGATTCTTGCAACGTGTTATTAAAAAAAATCATCAGAGACTGAGAAGTACCTACTCTTTAATACATTTTATTGAAAAATAAGCCTTTACATTATGTGGAGCCACTGTCAGAAGAACTAATAGGGGAGGATTTGCGCACAGTGGGCCATATTCTGAAAAGGTACAGTATTTCAACAAACCACTTTAGACTGCTGAACCTTGGCAGTCACGTAGACCCTATCCAAATGAAGGTCTGTCCTTGGGGGTTCTTCCTGTTTTCTATTCGTATACAAAGACTGCTAAATCTCTGTCACCCTGGGTTTCCTTTCAGGAACAAATCAGTTAGTCATTCAGTGTTGATACCTATGAAAAAAACATTTTTGCAAAATGTCCATTCAATATCCCAGAATATTAGCCAGAATACACAAGTGGCAACAATAACCTTTATTCGATTCTCACAACGTCAGATAAAGGTACATAGTTTATCCCCCAGGCTACCCGTTTTGCCCTACAGCTTGTCCTCTTCTTGTTCCCCCTGAGAACCATCTCTCTGAACTGTATCCTACTGATAACTGCCCTTGTAAAGTCAGAGTGCAAATTTCAGTTCACACCAGCAGAAATTCAATGAGTAATTTACTTTTCAAGCTTTGCCTAAATCTTCTTTTACATTACACCATTTTCTAAATCCATCTTATTATATTTCACACTATGCCAATCTTACAGTGTTCCAATACCATTTCACACTATGCCAATCTTACAGTGTTCCAACCTTCGGGAACCCATAGACAGTGCTTTTTAAAACCTTTCATTATTCCACACATTTTTCCCTGACAGTCCTATAGGGGATGTCCCAAACTTACTTAGAATATCAGGATGTCGTGGTGAATATTGTGTGAAGGCAGCACAGAGAACAGATGGCTTGTTTGTTTGTTTTGCAATGTGGGATGTTTGCCAAGAAGTCAAACTGTGGAGTGTGGAATGCAAATGACGTTCAACTCGATCATCACTAATGAATATAAACACTAACTGACCACGTTTCCATCCACAGAGTCTATTCAAGTAAAGTCATACCGTATAAAAAAAATATATAAAAAGACCGCTGTTACGGAAAGAGGAAGTTTCAGAACAAATTGTATTAGAGAAATGGCGATGGAAACACCTTTATGAGCAAATATTGATATAATAGTTTTAGGCTACAGATGAAATAAGTTAACATTATCTTCACAGGGTGGTGAAAGTGCACAATATTTTACTTTATTTAACCCTTATTCTACCAGGTAAATTGACTGAGAACACATTCTGATTTTCAGCAATGACCTGGGGAATAGTTACAGGGGAGAGGAGGGGCGATATGAGCTTGATGCTCCTTTCCAATAAATGTTGAGGGTCTTCTTTCTGGTGACGTGATGATGATTGATGCTTGACAAATACACATATTCTCGCTCTTTTCCATAATAATCTCATCATGTATTGTAGACTAGCCTGTACCTGCACTGTAGCCTATCTGCATATCTGTTGGCTAGAGAGCACGTGCCCGAGACCAGACTAGGCACATTTGCTATTTAACGCAACAGTTTTTGGTGACAAAATGATTGGTAGAGTTGAAAATGCAATAGAAAAACACTGAACATTAGATTTTAATTCGGTTTATGAAAAATGAAGTTAAAAAAGTACATTTTGTGTACACTACTTCATCACGCACAGATCTTATCCGCAACAATTCAGTTTGGCGAAAACACACCACTGGGTAGAAAATGTGCATATTTTCTGTCATCAGTTGGATGGAAACCTAGCTAATGACATTAATATTTGCAGTTACGAATAACCTTTTCTCTTGTGTCTAATTACAATTCCACTTCTAATTTGATAAACAATGCAGATACAGATTTTGTCTCAGAGTAGTCCTTTGTAGGTCAGTTGGTAGAGCGAGGCACTTGTAACATGGCTACTTGTAACGCCAGGATAGTGAATTCGATTCCCGGGACCCACCCATATGTAAAACGTATGCACACATGACTAAGTGACTTTGGATAAAAGCGTCTGCTAAATGGCATATATTATATATTACAGTAATCATCTACAGTATTTAGATCATCTGATTTCTATTTGAGAAAGCATTCATGGAGGATGCATCACGTTGTCACTGTGATAGATACTGAATATTGTAAGCTGTTAAAGATTAAGGGGCCAGTCAAGTGATTTGCCAACATTTTCTGTGATATTTGCGGCATGTGAGTGAAGATTAGTCCACCATTGATAGCCCCCCTGCTGGCTACACCATTAAAAACAACCTCTTGTGATGAACAACAACAAAAAACATGGGTGAAGTGAATTAATGATGTGTGCTAAGGACCACTGGTTGTTTCCTAATTTTCAGTAACGTTTTATAGTGGTACATTGTACATAATGACCTTAGTGACTTGATAGTCCAGGGATAAATAATACTTGATTCCATATGAGAAGTGAACACAGTATGCCATTAATTGATCTGCTTTTTCATGCAACGATTCTTCCCAGACCAAACTAATGTTTTTTTTTTTCTCCCCCTTTGTGTAACATCAACGGTAATGGCAATGTGTGAGAGGGCTGGCCGATGCCCTTCACATAAAGGGATTTACTAAAACAATTGGACCAGTTTCTTACAAATTTGGAGATATTCAATAATATTGAAATACGAAAACAGGCTTCGGAATGGCAAAACATTAAAATCAAGACCAAGAATAATTTTTGCCGGTCTATCCCTGCTTACCTCTCTTCCCACTGGCACTCTCCCACAAACACAAGTGTAGCTCATTATCTCATTTACAGTAGGGAGAGGGGCCTACAATGACCACTTTAGCCAATACCAATTCAGACACAAACACTCAATTACTAGACACTTAACTGGTTCAGGTGAAATGTGATCACAACTATGGCATGATAGGAATAACGTATGTTAAACAGGAACCTGGAATACAATACAAACACAAATACAATATAAATAAGTAGCAACGTTCAAAGGATTGTGTTGGCATCACACATCATTCCCTTCTTCCTAGCTAGACAAAAGTGATGTGAAGCTACTCTTAGCCTGTAACAAACAGGCCACACAGATACAGCTCTTGCCATTTGATGGTATGGTGGTGATGACATGCACCTCTCGCGAGGCACGTTGCCTAAGACAACTACATTGTCCCGCGGCAGACAGCTCCTCACGCCAGACGACGAGTGTCAGCCCCACCAGCTCGCCCTCTGCAGAATTAACTGGGGTTTCCCAAGCTGGGCCTCCAGACTAGACCATTAGGCTGCCTCCCTCTGGAGCCCCGGGAAACTGCCCCCATGGACCTTTGAGCGTCACCTGATAAAGCCGCGGAAGTAGCTCTCCTCCTAGCTCGTTTTAGCACCAGTGGACTCATGAACGGCTCACCCCTTGGGCACTGGCCACGCTCCATTCTCCAGACAAACCACTCCTCAGGTCCAGCAACCTCCTGAATGAAGTCCTGTCACCCACCATATTGCTTTACACCGTTGAATAGCACACTGTTCTTTACAAACCTTTTCTTCGAAAAATGTTAATTCTTGGGTCTTGCCGTTGGGTAATAGTGAACCTATCTCACCACTGCCACCACGTGTGAGAGAGCTGGCCGATGCCATTCACATAAAAATGGTTGAACTAAAAGAACTGGAACAGTTTCTTCTAAATTATGAGATATATTTTTCTGTATATAATGTACCAGTCAAAAGTTTGGACACACCTACTCATTCAAGGGTTTTTGTTTATTTTTTACTATTTTCTACATTGCAGAATATTAGTGAAGACATTGAAACTATGAAATAACACATATGGAATCAAAAAAAGTGTTAAACAAATCAAAATATATTTTAGATTTAAGATTCTTCAAAGTAGCCACCCTTTGCCTTGACAGCTTTGCACACTCTTGGCATTCTCTCAACCAGCTTCATGAGGAATGTTTTTCCAACAGTCTTGAAGGAGTTCCCACATATGCTGAGAACTTGTTGGCTGCTTTTCCTTCACTCTGCGATGAAGGAAACCATCTCAATTGAGTTGAGGTCGGGTGATTGTGGAGGCCAGGTCATCTGATGCGGCACCATCACTCTCCTTCTTGGTCAAATATCCCTTACACAGCCTGGAGGTGTGTTGGGTCATTGTCCTGTAGAAAAACAAATGATAGTCTCACTAAGCGCAAACCTGATGGGATGGCGTATTGCTGCAGAATGCTGTGGTAGCCATGCTGGTTAAGTGTGCCTTGAATTCTACATAAATCACCAACAGTGTCACCAGCAATGCACCCCCACAACATCACACCTCCTCAATGCTTCACGGTGGGAACTACACATGCAGAGATCATCCGTTCACCTACTCTGCGTCTCACAAAAACACGGCGGTTGGAACAAAAAATCCCTCAGTTTGGAGTCATCAGACCAAAGGACAGATTTCCACCGGTCTAATGTCCATTGCTCGTGTTTCTTTGCCCAAGCAAGTCTCTTCTTATTGGTGTCCTTTAGTAGTGGTTTCTTTGCAGCAATTCAACCATGAAGGCTTGATTCACAAAGTCTCCTCTGAACAGTTGATGTTGAGATGTGTCTGTTACTTGAACTCTGTGAAGCATTTATTTGGGCTGCAATCTGAGGTGCAGTTAACTCCAATGAACTTATCCTCTGCAGCACAGGTAACTGTGGGTCTTCCTTTCCTGTGGTGGTCCACATGAGAGCCAGTATCATCACAGCGCTTGATGGTTTTTGCGACTTTCGAAGTTCTTGAAATTTTCCAAATTGACTGACCATGTCTTAAAGTAATGGTAGACTGTCATTTCTCTTTGCTTATTTGAGCTGTTCTTGCCATAATATGGACTTGGTCTTTTACCAAATAGGGCTGTCTTCTGTATACCACCCCTACCTTGTCACAACACAACTGATTGGCTCAAACGCATTAAGAAGGAAAGAAGTTCCACAATTGAACTTCTAACAAGGCACACCTGTTAGTTGAAATGCATTCCAGGTGACTACCTCATGAAGCTTGTTGAGAGAATGACAAGAGTGTGCAATGCTGGCCTTCTAGGCAGAGTTGCAAAGAAAAAGCCATATCTCAGACTGGCCAATAAACAGAAAAGATTAAGATGGGCAAAAGAACACAGACACTGGACAGAGATATGGCTTTTTCTTTGCAACTCTGCCTAGAAGGCCAGCATCCCGGAGTTGTCTCTTCACTGTTGATGTTGAGACTGGTGTTTGGCAGGTACTATTTAATGAAGCTGCAGTTGAGAACTTGTGAGGCGTCTGTTTCTCAAACTAGACACTCTAATGTACTTGTACTCTTACTCAGTTGTGCACCGGGGCCTCCCACTCCTCTTTCTATTCAGATTCTTGGTTCCAACCGCTGTGTCTTTGTGAAACACGGTGTGAGTGAACAGATGATCTCTGCATGTGTATTTTCCACCGTAAAGCATGGAGGAGGAGGTGTTATGTTGTGGGGGTGCTTTGCTGGTTACACTGTCTGTGATGTATTTAGAATTCAAGGCACAATTAACCACCATGACTACCACAGCATTCTGCAGCGATAAGCCATCCCATCTGGTTTGGGCTTAATGGGGCTATCGTTTGTTTTTCAACAATGACCCAACACACTTCCAGGCTGTGTAAGGGCTATTTTAACCAAAAAGGAGTGATGGAGTGCCGCATCAGATGACTTGGCCTCCACAAATCATCAAATCACATTTATATAGCCCTTCTTACATCAGCTGATATCTCAAAGTGCTGTACAGAAACCCAGCCTAAAACCCCAAACAGCAAGCAATGCAGGTGTAGAAGCACGGTGGCTAGGAAAAACTCCCTAGAAAGGCCAAAACCTAGGAAGAAACCTAGAGAGGAACCAGGCTATGAGGGGTGGCCAGTCCTCTTCTGTCTGTGCCAGGTGGAGATTATAACAAAACATGGCCAAGATGTTCAAATGTTCATAAATGACCAGCAGGGTGAAATAATAATAATCACAGTAGTTGTCGAGGGTGCAACAAGTCAGCACCTCAGGATTAAATGTCAGTTGACTTTTCATAGCCGATCATTAAGAGTATCTCAACCACTCCTGCTGTCTCTAGAGAGTTGAAAACAGCAGGACTGGGACAGGTAGCACATCCGGTGAACAGGTCAGGGTTCCATAGCCGCAGGCAGAACAGTTGAAACTGGAGCAGCAGCACGGCCAGGTGGACTGGGGACAGCAAGGAGTCATCATGCCAGGTAGTCCTGAGGCATGGTACTAGTGCTCAGGTCCTCCGAGAGAGAGAAAGAAAGAGAGAATTAGAGAGAGCATACTTAAATTCACACAGGACACCGGATAAGACAGGAGAAGTACTCCAGATATAACAGACTGACCCTAGCCCCCCGACACAAACTACTGCAGCATAAATACTGGAGGCTGAGACAGGAGGGGTCAGGAAACAGTGGCCCCATCCGATGATACCCCCGGACAGGGCCAAACAGGCAGGATATAACCCCACCCACTTTGCCAAAGCACAGCCCCCACACCACTAGAGGGATACCTTCAACCACCAACTTACCATCCTGAGACAAAGCCGAGTATAGCCCACAAAGATCTCCGCCACGGCACAACCCAAGGGGGGGGGGGGGCAACCCAGACAGGAAGATCACGTCAGTGACGCACCCCTCCTAGGGACGGCATGAAAGAGCACCAGTAAGCCAGTGACTCAGCCCCTGTAATAGGGTTAGAGGCAGAGAATCCCAGTGGAGAGAGGGGAACCGGCCAGGCAGAGACAGCAAGGGCGGTTCGTTGCTCCAGAGCCTTTCCGTTCACCCTCACACTCCTGGGCCAGACTACACTCAATCATATGACCCACTGAACAGATGAGTCTTCAGTAAACACTTAAAAGTTGAGACCGAGTCTGCATCTCACATGGGTAGGCAGACCATTCCATAAAAATGGAGCTCTATAGGAGAAAGCCCTGCCTCCAACTGTTTGCTTAGAAATTCTAGGGACAATTAGGAGGCCTGCGTCTTGTGACCATAGCGTACGTGTAGGTATGTACGGCAGGACCAAATCGGGAAAGATAGGTAGGAGCAAGCCCATGTAATGCTTTGTAGGTTAGCAGTAAAACCTTGAAATCAGCCCTTGCCTTAACAGGAAGCCAGTGTAGGGAGGCTAGCACTGGAGTAATATGATCACATTTTTAGGTTCTAGTCAGGATTCTAGCAGCCGTATTTAGCCCTAACTGAAGTTTTAGTGCTTTATCCGGGTAGCTGGAAAGTAGAGCATTGCAGTAGTCTAACCTAGAAGTAACAAAAGCAAATTAATTTTTCTGCATCAGTTTTGAACAGAAAGTTTCTGATTTTTGCAATGTTACGTAGATGGAAAAAAGCTGTCCTTGAAACAGTCTTGATATGTTTGTCAAAAGAGAGATCAGGGTCCAGAGTAACGCCGAGGTCCTTCCCATTTTATTTGAGACGACTGTACAACCATCAAGATTAATTGTCAGATTCAACAGAAGATCTTTGTTTCTTGGGACCTAGAACAAGCATCTCTGTTTTGTCCGAGTTTAAAAGTAGAAAGTTTGTAGCCATCCACTTCCTCATGTCTGAAACACAGGCTTCTAGTGAGGGCAATTTTGGGGCTTCACCATGTTTCATTGAAATGTACAGCTGTGTGTCATCCACATAGCAGTGAAAGTTAACATTATGTTTTCGAATGACATCCCCAAGAGGTAAAATATATAGTGAAAACAAGTGGTCCTAAAACGGAACCTTGAGAAACACCGAAATGTACAGTTGATTTGTCAGAGGACAAACCATTCACAGAGACAAACTGATATCTTTCCGATAGATAAGATCTAAACCAGGCCAGAACCTTTCCGTGTAGACCAATTTGGGTTTCCAATCTCTCCGAAAGAATGGTGATCGATGGTATCAAAAGCAGCACTAAGGTCTAGGAGCACAAGGACAGATGTAGAGCCTCGGTCTGATGCCATTAAAAATAAATGTACCACCTTCATAAGTGCAGTCTCAGTGCTATGATGGGGTCTAAAACCACACTGAAGCATTTCATACACATTGTTTGTCTTCAGGAAGGCAGTGAGTTGCTGCGCAACAGCTTTTTCTAAAAATGTAGAGTAATGGAAGATTCGATATAGGCCAATAGTTTGTTATATTTTCTGGGTCAAGGTTTGGCTTTTTAAATCCCCCGACCTCAACCAAATTGAGATGGTTTAGGATAAGTTGGACCGCAGAGTCAAGGAAAAGCAGCCAACAAGTACTTAGCATATGTGGGAACTCCTTCAAGACTGTTGGAAACGCATTCCAGGTGAAGCTGGTTGAGAGAATGCCAAGAGTGTGCAAAGCTGTCATGAAGGCAAAGGGTGGCTACTTTGAAGAATTTCAAATCTAAAATATATTTTGATTTGTTTAACACTTTATTGGTTACTACATGTGTTATTTCATAGTTTTGATGTCTTCACTATTATTCTACAATGTAGAAAATAGTAAAAAAAAAAAAAAAAACTTGAATGAGTAGGTATTCTAAAACTTTTGACCAGTAGTGTATATAAATAAAAACAGGTTTCAAAATGGCAAAGAGTTAAATGGTAAAAACAAGGACTAAAAGATGAAGACCAAGAATAAAATAATCTTCGCTGTTCTAGCGCTGCTTTTTATGAATGTGCAGGCACCAATACATCTTCTCCTTGACACAGTCAAATGTATAATAACGGCAGTCTTCTGCCGGGTGCTTAAAACAGATTATTCTTCAAATTCTCATCATTACTATGAGTTGTGTTAATGAGTCATGTTAATGAGTCGTGATAATGAGTCGTGTACTGTTTTATTGTATCTAACTGCCTTGGCAGCAGTTAATGGGGATCCTTAATAAAATACAAATTACAATGACAGCCTTCCCCATGTGAGAGTTGTCAAATAACTGTCCTTATGCAGTTCCTGACGTACAGGTCTCCTATCTTCATTTGATAACTGCAGTGTATTCGAGGTTTGAAAAGGCTTGCACTTGAACCTTTTCTCAATATGGGGGCGCTGTTTTCACTTTGTAAAAATTAGTTCCCAAATTAAACTGCCTCATACTCAATTCTTGCTCGTACAATATGCATATTATTATTACTATTGGATAGAAAACACTCTAGTTTCTAAAACCGTTTGAATTATATCTGTGAGTAAAACAGAACTCAAGTTGGAGCAAACTTCCTGTTAGGAAGTGAGAAATCTGAAATCGGGCACTCTGTTCTAGGGTCAGTTTATTAATTTGCATGTATTCTATTGGTCGACATGCACTGCATACGCCTTCCCCTTGATGTCAGCAAGCAGTGAGAATTGGAATGGAGTTGCTAGGCAGATCTGAGGCCATATAAAGGGTCTTGGTACGTGGGGTGCACTCTTTTCAACGTTCGCCATGATGCGAGACAGACCTCAGGATGGCGTTCTGGAAAGCTCTCGTTATAGGCCTTAGATATATCCGGCTCTGATTTTATTCGATATAGGTGTTAAAAACGTCATAATGTAGTTATTTTAAACCGAGTTATATCATTTTATATCAGTATATTGCGATTTTTGGAATTTTCTTAGTGCTGCGTTATAGTGAGTTGGACACGTCTTCGCCACATGGCTAATGTTTACTGCTAATTCCAAAGTTGAAGGCGACAATATTCAACCGAGCAACGATTCTTCTGGACAAAGGACAACTTGCCCAAGATTCTGATGGAAGCTCATCAAAAAGTAAGAACTATTTATGATGTTAATTCGTTGTTCTGTTGAAAAATGTAAAACTACTATTCCGCCATTAATTTCATTGCGGTCTCGCTTTAACTTCTTATGGCTGCAGCCCGACGTCGGTACACTTATGACAACAGCCAGCTCAAAGTGCAGGGCACGAAATTCAAAAGATATTTTTTTTTTAATATTTAACTTTCACACATTAACAAGTCCAATACAGCATATGAAAGGTACACATCTTGTGAATCCAGCCAACATGTCCGATTTTTAAAATGTTTTACAGGGAAGACACAATATGTAAATCTATTAGCTACCCACATTAGCAAAAGACACCACTTTTTTTACTCCACCAGTTTTTTACTCCATCAGTAGCTATCACAAATTCGTCCAAATAAAGATATAAATAGCCACTAACCAAGAAACAACTTCATCAGATGACAGTCTGATAACATATTTATTGTATAGCATATGTTTTGTTAGAAAAATGTGCATATTTCAGGTATAAATCATAGTTTACATTGCAGCTACAATCAGAAATTGCACCGAAAGCAGACAGAATAATTACAGACACCAACGCCAAATAACTAAATACTCATCATAAAACATTTCTGAAAAATACATAGTGTACAGCAATTGAAAGACAGGCATCTTGTGATTCCAGACAATATTTCCGATTTATCAAGTGTTTTACAGCGAAAACACAATAGAGCGTTATATTAGCTTACCACAATAGCCAAAAACACAAGCAATTTCCCAGTAGCAAAAGTTAGCGATCGTAACAAACAAGCAAAAGATATAATTTTTGACTAACCTTGATTTTCTTCATCAGATGACAGTCCTATAACATCAGGTTATACATACACTTATGTTTTGTTCGAAAATGTGCATATTTAGAGCTGAAATCAGTGGTTACACATTGTGCTAACTTAGCTACTTTTCCCACAACGTCTAAACAGCAACGATATTTTTCTGACACACATATTCTGACCAAATAGCTATTCATAAACATAAGTAAAAAATACATGTTGTATAGGAAATGATAGATCCATTAGTTCTTAATGAAATCGCAGTGTTAGAATTCTAAAAAATAACTTCATTACGACATCCAGCTTCGGTATAGCTGAGTACCCCAAAGTTGGGCGCCCACGACTAATTCACATGCACGACAGATATATGAATTAGCATCATAAAATGTTTCTTACTTTTGGTGATCTTCCATCAGAATGTTGTAGAAGGTGTCCTTTGTCAAGAACAGTCGTTGTTTGGATTTAAAACGTTCATTTTCCCTCTCGATTTAGCACGCGCACTTGCCAAGTGGCACAAAGCTCTCCAAGTCAACAAACGGAAGAGAACGGAACACGGCAAAACTCCCGAAAAATTTTCAATAATCTGATGAAACTATATTGAAAAAACATACTTTACGATGATATGGTCACATGTATCAAATAAAATCATAGCCGGAGATATTAGTCGTCCATAACGACAGCTAAACAGAAGGCAAATCCATGTCCCCTTTCGCGCGCTCCAGAAAACAGAAAATGGACGGTCACGTCATACAAAGAGCTTTTATTCCACCTCAGACCAAGATAAACACGAAATTTCTTCTCTCACCGCCTCTTGACATCCAGGGGAAGGTGTATGAAGTGCACGTAGACTCTTACGTATCATGCCCATGTATAGGCAGGAAGTAGAACAGAGCATCGATTTCAGATTTTCCACTTCCTGGTCAGGAAGTTTGTGCCAAATGAGTTCTGTTTGACTCACAGATATAATTCAAACGGTTTTAGAAACTACAGAGTGTTTTCTATCCAATAGTAATAATAATATGCATATTGTACGAGCAAGAATTGAGTACGAGGCTGTTTGAAATGGGCACCTTTTATCTGGCTACTCAATACTCCCCCTGCAGCCCAAACAGGTTAACGCACGCTGTATGTCGTAGTAACGTTAATTTTAAAAATCTAACACAGCGATTGCATTAAGAACTAATGTATCTTTCATTTGCTGTCCAACCTGTATTTTGTAGTCAAGTTAATGATTAGTTATTGATTAGATTAGGTGCCTCTCCCAAGATTTCTCCCGACATTTTCTTTGCAGCTTGGCTACTATTCTCATTCTATAACCACGATTTGTGCCGCTAAATATGCACATTTTCGAACAAACAATATATGTATTGTGTAATATGATGTTATAGGACTGTCATCTGATGAAGTTTTGAGAAGGTTAGTGAAAAATGTAATATCTTTTGCTGGTTTATTCGCTATCGCTAACGTGCATGAATCAATGCTGCTGTGTGGTTGGCTATTGTAGTAAGCTAATATAATGCTAAATTGTGTTTGCTGTAAAACACTTAAAGAATCTGAAATATTGGCTGGATTCACAAGATCTTTGTCTTTCATTTGCTGTACGCTGTGTATATTTCATAAATGTTTTATGATGAGTATTTAGGTAATTCACGTTACTCTGTAGTTATTCTAGTTGCTTTGGTGAGAGTTGTGATGGTGGCTGCAATGTAAAACTATGATTTATACCTGAAATATGCACATTTTGCAAACAAAACATATGCTATACAATAAATATGTTATCAGACTGTCATCTGATGAAGTTGTTTCTTGGTTAGTGACTATTTATATCTTTATTTGGTCGAAATTGTGATAGCTACCTATGCAGGAAAAAAATGGTGGAGTAAAAAAAGTGGTGTCTTTTGCTAATGTGGGTAGCTAATAGATTTACATAGTGTCTTCCCTGTAAAACATTTTAAAAATCAGAAATGATGGCTGGATTCACAAGATGTGTATCTTTCATCTGGTGTCTTGGACTTGTGATTTCATGATATTTAGATGCTAGTATTTACTTGTGGCGCTATGCTAGTCAGCTTTTTTACTGATGAGGGTGCGCCCGGATCCGGGATTGTGACCAAGTAGAAATTAATATTTCAGACATTTTCCCTAATGAAAAATCTATCAACCCCTACAAAAATGTCCATTAATTACTGTTACGAATCCCTTTGGCCTGGCAGTCTAGGGGGGGGATGGTAACAAGACCCGTAACATAACCCATGCAAATTATAGTAGTGAAAAAGTAACAGCGAGAACGAAATAACCACAGACAACTAAATTACCATCAAACACTCAGGGTTTATTTCTAAACACACGGTAAAGGAGGGCAGGAAAAGGGGCTGAGCTGGACCCAAGGAAAGAAACAAATATCCAAAAACACCCCTAAGCAAAACTAGCCTACTTCAATACAGCTAACTAACTAACCAAAAATACAGTGGGTGGTCCACCCAGTTCTAACTAGTGTTCTTAGACAAAGTATTCCTACGGGTAGTGTATGCCCATGGGCGACTTGTCTTGGTACCCCCTTTAACCCACCATCAAACAAACACCATAACAAAACAATACTCACAGGGTAACGGACAAAGTGACACGTAGTTGCAACACACAAGCGATCTAGAGAGAGATTGCATGACAGAGATCGAGCTCTAGAGAAAACAACTGACAGGGTTTTTAAACCAAGGGAAAGGGAATGTGATTGGGTAAGGGAAAAGGAGCAGGTGTCTTCTGATTAGCGACTGATTGGTGACTGATGATTGCCACCTGTTAGGGGAGAAGGAGAGAAAATAAATACACACACAGGATACACACACAGGATACCTGTATCCGTAACAATTACGATCCACATAATAATTCACATTTCCTGTTGCTGCAGATTTATTTTCGGGCTGTGAGAAATTGCTCTAATTAAGTTAGATATCGGTTGGATTGTCCTCGCAGAATTGAGGGTCTGATCTGGAGGATTACTTCAAAGGCTCTTGACCTCTTTAACTTTTACCGAACCTCAACCCCGTATCCGGGATCACCCCCCACCCCCCACACACTGATTAGCATAGCTAGCATAGCTTCACAAGTAGATAGTAGCATCTAAATATCATTAAATCACAAGTCCAAGACACCAGATGAAAGATACAGATCTTGTGAATAAAGCCACCATTTCAGATTTTTAAAATGTTTTACAGGGAAGACAAAATATGTAAATCTATTAGCTAAACACGTTAGCAAAATACACCACTATTCTAACTCCATCAGTTTCTTACTCCTTCAGGTGCTATCACCAATTCGGCTCAACTAAGATATTGATAGCCAATAACCTATAAAAAAAACCATCAGATGACAGTCTGATAACATATTCATGGTATAGGATAGTTTTTGTTAGAAAAAAGTGCATATTTCAGGTAGAAATCACAGTTTACAATTGCACCGACCATCACAAATCGACTAGAATTACTAGATAGAGCAACGTGTATGACCAATTTACTCATCATAAAACATTTCATAAAAATAGACAAAGCATAGCAATGGAAAGACCCAGTTCTTGTGATTTCAGACCATATTTCAGATTTTCTAAGCGTTTTTCAGCGAAAACACAATAAATCGATAAGTTAGCATACTACATGTGCAAACGTTACCAGAGCATCGATTCCAGCCAAAGAGCGCTATAACGTCAACATCGCCAAAAGATATTAATTTTTTCACTAACCTTCTCAGAATTCTTCCGATGACACTCCTGTAACATCATTTTACAACATACATATACAGTTTGTTCGAAAAGGTGCATATTTAGCCATACAAAACCGTGGTTACACAATAAAAATACTAGGAAATCAAGCCTCAATATGTCTGACGTCATCTATCAGAGTGATCTAGTTTAATTGAAAGCTAATCATATACTTGACTAAAAAATACAGGGTTGACAGGAATCGAAAGACAAATTAGTTCTTAATGCAACCGCTGATTTACATTTGTAAAATTATCCTTACTTTTCAATACAGGGTTCGCCAAGTGAAGCTACACCAAACAAAATGGCGAAATATGCGTTTAAAATATTTCGACAGAACAACAATTTATCATATTAAATATTGCTTACTATGAGCTGTTCTTCCATCATATTCTTGGGCAATGTATCCTTTCTATGTTATAAACGTCTTTTGGTCGATAGATGTCCTCTGTCCTTCGAAATATCCACTAACGATCGAACGGGACCCCAAAACGTGTCCAAAGTTTCAGAGTGCACAACAAAGAAATTCCTCAAAATCGCACTAAACGGATATAATTTCCTATAAAACGGTTTAAATTAACTACCTTATGATGTTTCTAAGTCCTATATCGAATTAAATTACAGACGGATACATTTCAAGTTGATAACCGAGCCTGTGAAAATGGCGTCCGGAGGTCCCTTCCTGCGTAAGGGCGAGCGTCGAAAGGGGGGCTACTCTCACTCCTTGGTCTTTTATAACCTCTGAGAGCTACGGAGAAGGCCCATTCCACTTCTCATTGGTTACTGACATCCAGGGGAAGGCGGGTGCAGTTCGTGTCGTTCCATAGGATAGACAGAGACCTTAAAAACTGATCTGAAACCAGAGCTTCGCTCTCAGACCTTTCACTGTCTGTCATGGATTTCGCTGTAGAAAGAGTTCTGGGTCACCCACAGACATCATTCCAACTTTGTATGAAACTAGAAAGTGTTTTCTTTCCAATAGAATTAATAATATGCATATTGTACGAGCAAGAATTGAGTACTAGGCAGTTTAATTTGGAGACGACAAAATGCTAATTCGGAACAGCACCCCCTGTAGTCGCAAGAAGTTAACTAGCCACCCCAACCTTCACCCCCTCAAAACCATGTCAACCATGTCAACTGTTCGTGCCTCAGTGAGGGATTAGATACAAAGTTGGCATCTACACTTTCTCCAAGGGGCCTTTCTCGCCCCGTGACAGCATATCGTTCACTCGTGACTGCACGGCCAGGCACGACTCCAACGCCATCATTAAATTTGCTGATGACACAACAGTGGTAGGCCTGATCACCGACAACGATGAGACAGCCTATAGGGAGGAGGTCAGAGACCTGACCGTGTGGTGCAAGGACAACAACCTCTCCCTCAACATGATCAAGACTAAGGAGTTGATTGTGGACTACAGGAAAAGGAGGACCGAGCACGCCCCCATTCTCATCGACAAGGCTGTAGTGGAGCAGGTTGAGAGCTTCAAGTTCCTTGTTGTCCATATCACCAACAAACTAACATGGTCCAAGCACACAAGACAGTCGTGAAGAGGGCACGACAAAACCTATTCCCCCTCAGGAGACTGAAAAGATTTGGCATGGGTTCTCAGATCCTCAAAAGGTTTTACAGCTGCACCATCGTGAGCATCCTGACTGGTTGCATCACTGCCTGTTACGGCAACTGCTCGGCCTCCGACCGCAAGGCACTACAGAGGGTATTGTGTACGACCCAGTACATCACCGGGGACAAGCTTCGTGCCATCCAGGACCTCTATACCAGGTGGTGTCAGAGGAAGGCCCTAAAAATGGTCAAAGACTCCATCCACCCTAGTCATAGACTGTTCTCTCTGGTACCGCATGGAAAGCGGTACCGGAGCACCAAGTCTAGGTCAAGAGGTTCCTAAATAGCTTCTACCCCCAAGCCATAAGACTCCTGAACAGCTAATCAAATGGCTACAAAACTATTTGCTTTGCACCCCCCCAGGAACGCTGCCGCTACTCTGTTATTATCTATAACTTTAATAACTCTACCTACATGAACATATTACCTCAATTACCTCGACTAACCGGTGCCCCGCACATTGACTCTGTACCGGTACACCCTGTATATAGCCTCCACATTGACTCTGTACCGGTACCCCCTGTATATAGCCCTGCTATTGTTATTTACTGCTGCTCTTTAATCATTTGTGATTCTTATCTTTTACCTTTTTTTGTTGTTGGTATTTTTTTTAAACTGCGTTGTTGGTTAAGGGCTTGTAAGTAAGCATTTCACTGTAAGGTCTACACCTGTTGTATTCGCCACATGTGACAAATACAATTTGATATCGAGGGCGATCATCAGCAGCTCAGAACATCATCTGGGATGACAACCTACAGCCTTTGACAGAGACTTAGGAGCTTCAGCCAGGTCAACCTTCCCCAAACATTCTCTGCTGTCACTGCAGAATCTATCCTTACCTCCCTGAGCCTATTAAAGGTTTCTGCCCCCTAGCTGGAGAACTGTATGCAACTATGCCCTCTTGAATGCAGACACACAGCGCTGAATGGGATACATCAGTAAAATAAATAAATAAATACGTAACAATCTTCGGATTTGGGACGCTAGTGACAGCCATCTTCCAGAGATCTCAGGAGTGCAACTACAAAAGTATACAAACCATGTTTGGTTACCTGCTGGAAAAAATCTGTGGTCTAAAAATGTACCAAAAACATTCTGTTTTATGAATGAATTACACACAGCTGTCTGTTTATTTATATACACATTGGCCACTGACTTTCCAAATAAATACCAATACGTTCTTATCATTGAGCTCTGACTACTTACATATTGTAGAATACCTTACTCTGGGAAAAATGTATTCGATATAGGCAACAATTCATACATTTTATTTACATTGAGATGCAGCTTGTTGCAGTATGAAGTTGGGAGTAAGTAAAAACAACAGAGGGCTGGTTGGGTCCAAAGGGGAACAAAATAAAAAGTGACATAGGTGAGGTCACCACATGAGCGGTTTCCAACTCGGGCCAGCCCAAAAAATTGCTAACAATCTTGAGACACCCTGATGAAGGCATAAGCCTGGTGTATTTTAATAATGTCTTAGCCCATACAGTAAATGATTTTTAACTTTCAAACCCAAACAAGCACCTGGACTTGGATTTGTTTTGCCACTTTTTTGTAGTTTGAATTTTTCTTTCTGCTTTTCAATTCTGATTGCCCTCCAGGAGCACCTGTGGTTGTTTTGGAATGACTGAAGCACCCCTCTGCTATTTCTTTTCTTCAAGAATCTGGCAACACAATTGGCCACATACACCAGCCATCGTAAGAAAAAGAAACACCAAAATGTCCATCATCAAAGTGGGGCATGCTTCAGAAACAAACAAGTTGATTAAACCTTGTGCCCTGTGTACTTGGGCACCGAGATGATTTATTAAGGAGCCACTACAACGCAGTCCCCTGTGGCCCCAAGAGGCCTATTCATAGTACATTGGGCTACATTGTTCTGTGTAGCGATGCTTTGTCTCTGCTCCTAGAAAGGTTGACTCACATCTATATAAATTAAAATGCACCCTGCTTGGCAATGACACACCCTGTTTAACAACGACATGGCAGACAAATATAGAGAGACAGAGGTCTCTGAGTGTTTTAACTCAAACGCTGCCAGTGCCTGCTTGGACAAACTCTTATGGAACCATAGGAAGATGACAGCAGGGTGGACTGGACATCTGGTATATTGGGAAAATGCCAGATGGACTAGTACATTTTTAGCCCTGTGGGCCTGTCTAACAAATGATCATTTTCTGGCTCATAATGGAGGCCTCAAGGGAAAAAAATTGGTTGATGTGGGGGCCTCAAAAAACAAAACAAAAAAGTGTCTGGTCCCAGTCCACCCCTGTCAGGGTGTATTTGTCATCATCATCACAGCATGGAGGTTACATGTGGGGACAACTGTGATAAAGTGACAGCAATCTATCCCAATGCAGAGGCTTGGAGGATAGCGGGTGGTGATGTTTGGGGATAAGAGTTGCAAATGATCAGAATGACTTAAGTGTGTACCAGAAGCTAGACTGAAAAAAAAATAAAGGTTAGCTCTTAAGGTTCCTAGGAGAACTCTTGCCTGATAAATAACCTTTGAGCTAAGCGTGTAGTTCTTGACATGGCATCTATGGTTCTTTAGAATTCTAAAAGGTTCTGGAGGTCTGCCGATGTGTCCCTTTCATAGCACACAGCAAAATGGCCAGTGTTAACTAGCGTTGATTTTTCAATGTAACATTTCTAGTGTTGATTCAAGAGTTAAATTAACACTGTAAAGAGTTCAATTAACACCCAGTAGTGTAAAAGAACCCCAGTGTTGGTGTTAATAACCAAAGTTGAACCAAAACCATGCCCATCATATTTCCCAGCATGCTCTATTGCAGGTAGATTTTTTTGAATTGCTTGTTTCAATATCTGTGTTTTTGCATGTACATTGATTGATTAATTAATCTTATGCAACTCAAAAATAAATAACATATTTTTCTAAACTATTCCAATCAGTTACTTGGACTTATTGCATCCGCTACTGAAATGGTTGGTCCAGTTTAGATGTTTAAGGTAGTCTTATATCGTAATCTTCCCAATCCTGGCAGTAATTATGAATGCACCTTGCGGGTGGATAAAACATTTTAAATGTTTAATATGCCCACTCCGGCTGGATTCCAATTGGAATTATTACATATCACTTTACAAACCAGCAGAATGTGCTTTGCAGGCCTGATGTGGCCTGTAAACTATGACTTTCAGGCCACTGTATTAGGGGAAAAACTAGTAGTGATGAGAATTTATTTAGACTTGTTCAGTCAAAATAATTCATCTTTCAACTAATTTAGTTTATTTGAGTCAGTAATGCCCAGAGCATGCAGGACCGCCTACCGGCAAACGATGAACTGAAAACTCAAAATAGTAGCCAGTAGCGGCGTATGGGTAAAATCCCTTAGGAAGCCAAGACAGTTATAATAAAGCAATATTACAACCTATGTTGTGTTGTTTGCTCTAAAATCCATTAATTAATTCATTTATTGTTATTTTACTAGGCAAGTCAGTTAAGAACAAATTCTTATTTAAAATGACGTCCTACCCCTGCCAAACCCTAACCCGGACGACACTGGGCGCCGCCTTATGGGACTCCCAATCATGGCCGGTTGTGATACAGCCTGGAATCAAACCAGGGACTGTAGTGACACCTCTAGCACTGAGATGTAGTGCCTTAGACTGCTGCACCACGTTCATACACCGTGATATACAATAAGGCCCGTGACAACAAAAAGACAACAGTCACACAGTGTCGGAATAAAATCAGCAACACATACGTTTGTGTCATCACATTGTTAGTGTCAGCTATATATAGTACTCTGTATTTGTGTAAATATTAGGTTACTCGGTCCAACACTCAAAGGTGTGGGGGGGGGGGGGGTGTTCGAACAGCCTCATTATTGCAATAATTAATCAATATTAAATAAAGATGATTGGCTGAAGAAATGACCAAATCTCTCTCAGTACTGAATTTCCACGACACACCCAAATGACATCCAGCCAACTTGACACAACTGTGGGATGCATTAGAGTCAACATGGGCCACTATCCCTGTGGAACATTTTAGACACCTTGCCTAGACGAATTGAGGCTGTTCTGAGTGCAAGAGGCGGGGTGCAACTCAATATATGGTAAGTGTTCCTAATGTTTTGTAAATTGTATATCAACTCAGCAAAAAAAGAAAAGTCTTTTCACTGTCAACTGCATTTATTTTCAGCAAACTTAATGTGTAAATATTTGTATGAACATAACAAGATTCAACAACTGAGACATAAACTGAACAAGTTCCACAGACATGTGACTAACATAAATTGAATAATGTGTCCCTGAACAAAAGGGGGGTCAAAATCAAAAGTAACAGTCAGTATCTGGTGTGGCCACCAGCTGCATTAAGTACTGCAGTGCATCTCCTCCTCATAGACTGCACGAGATTTGCCAGTTCTTGCTGTGAGATGTTACCCCACTCTTCCACCAAGGCACTTGCAAGTTCCCGGACATTTCTGGGGGGAATGGCCCTAGCCCTCACCCTCCGATCCAACAGGTCCCAGACGTGCTCAATGGGATTGAGATCCGGGCTCTTCGCAAGTCGTCAGTGAAGAGCACTTTTTGCCAGTCCTGTCTGGTCCAGCAACGGTGGGTTTGTGCCCATAGGCGACGTTGTTGCCAGTGATGTCTAGTGAGGACCTGCCTTACAACAAGCCTACAAGCCCTCAGTCCAGCCTCTCTCAGCCTATTGCGGACAGTCTGACACTGATGGAGGGATTGTGCGTTCCTGGTGTAACTCAGGCAGTTGTTGATGCCATCCTGTACCTGTCCTGCAGGTGTGATGTTCGGATGTACCGATCCTGTGCCGGTGTTGTTACACGTCGTCTGCCACTGCGAGGACAATCAGCTGTCCATCCTGTCTCCCTGTAGCGCTGTCTTAGGCATCTCACAGTTCGGACATTGCAATTTATTGCCCTGGCCACATCTGCAGTCCTCATGCCTCCTTGCAGCATGCCTAAGGTACATTCACACAGATGAGCACGGACCCTGGGTATCTTTCTTTTGATGTTTTTCAGAGTCAGTAGAAAGGCCTCTTTAGTGTCCTAAGTTTTCATAACTGTGACCTTAATTGCCTACCGTCTGTAAGCTGTTAATGTCTTAACAACCGTTCCACAGGTGCTTTATCATTAATTGTTTATGGTTCATTGAACAAGCATGGGAAACAGTGTTTTAACCCCTTTACAATGAAGATCTGTGAAGTTATTTGGATTTTTACGAATTATCTTTGAAAGACAGGGTCCTGAAAAAGAGAAGTTTCTTTTTTTTTGCTGAGTTTATGCTTTGGTTAATACACTGAAAACAAACTTAAAGATACCAAAAAACGATTTAGTCCAATCAATGTTGCTAAAAGTTCTTATTTCTGTTTGTATGTAAGTAAAACACTTTTTTGGGGACTTGCAGACTAGTTGAACGCCAATGCCATTCTCCTCTCTTTCATGTTGGTGAAACGGTCTGTGGCTCTGCCATAAATCAAATCAAATCAAATGTATTTATATAGCCCTTCTTACATCAGCTGATATCTCAAAGTGCTGTACAAAAACCCAGCCTAAAACCCCAAACAGCAAGCAATGCAGGTGTAGAAGCACGGTGGCTAGGGAAAAAGGAAGAAACCTAGAGAGGAACCAGGCTATGAAGGGTGGCCAGTCCTCTTCTGGCTGTGCCGGGTGGAGATTATAACAGAACATGGCCAAGATGTTCAAATGTTCATAAATGACCAGCATGGTCAAATAATAATAATCACAGTAGTTGTCGAGGGTGCAGCAAGTCAGCACCTACAGTACACTTTTAGTTTTTGTTGTCCTAGGTTACCTGGCTAAAACTCTTGCTAGCCTAACTTGTTCGCATGGGCAACAATGAACCAACTAAGCTAGCTAGCTAGTTAACGTGAGCCTACTAGGCTACATCCAGACTACATATTGAACTTCAATCGTCTCAGGACAGTGGCACAATATGTGAATTGATGGTTAGATCAGAATCGCCGTCATAATCATTGGCCTGTACAGAGAATTAAGTCCAAATCCCCATCTCCATCCATGGCTTAGGAAAGGATTGATTTAGCAAGTTAGCTACTGCTGCGCCAGGACAACCCACAATTGAGCTCAGCTCAACACTGATTGGCTAATTATTTCATAGTTTTTGTATCAAGTTAGGTCAAAAGCTTGCTGGCATCAATCTATCAAATGCTATGGCGGCAACATGTCATATGCTTTTGTTCCAGACAGTATCAGATACATGGTCTACCTATAAATGAGACAGAGGTGCGCTGTTTCCCTCGCTCTGATGATTTTTCAGGTGAGATTCAACCACTGAGAATTTACGGAAAATTATAAAAACACATACGGACAAAAGATAAATGATTTAATAAATTGTAAAAAAAAAAATATTGGTCAAATATTTAGGGGAGCCTGGCTTCCTTTGTCATCCATGAATACACGCCACTGGATTCTACACGCCTTTCATTCACGTCGTTCACCATAAGGGGCTTATTGGAGTAATTTGTGACTGCGACTTATAAAAGCGTTCTTTAAACTATGTTGATTGTTTAAATTGCTAGGCTTACCAATAATATTATTTCTTGTACATTTGAAACGATGTCTAGTTGTGGCCGCAACTGGACCAGATTGTGAACGACTCTTGGAGGAATGCATTGCTTGACTGCCGTGAGGGTGGGGGTGAGGGTGGTAAGCACAATATCATTCCAACTGCAGCAAATCATCATCATTCCTTCTGGAGTTTGAGTTTGTTGAGCAGTGGCTGTGTAAGTTTTGGTTCTACAAAGCTGTATATCTATCTGTACAGGGCCGGCTCCAGGCATAGGCGACATAAGCGGTCGCTTAGGGCCCCCGGCCGCTAGGGAACTCAGTTGGAACTTACTGTTGAGAGTTAGAATAGTAGAATACACAAGATGCGAGTTCGAAATTTGGTGGTGCGTAAGCAGTTCTTCTCTTGTTTTGTCAGTCACTGACAGTCACTCAATTAACCATGTCAGCTAAACATTTTTAGATTGGTGAGTTAGTCTAGCCAGCTATCTAAACTTGTAGTAATCATAGCTGAATACCGACCGGGGGGTCCTGACCTCCAGGGGGGTCCTGACCTCCAGGGGGGTCCTGACCTCCAGGGGGGTCCTGACCTCCAGGGGGCCCCCATTGATTTTGTTAGTCACTCTCTCAGATATCATTAACATGGCACTAGTCATGACAAAATTTGTAGAATTGCAGGAAATTAGCTTTAAAACTGCAAAGATATTCTCTGTCCCATGGCAAAATGAGTAGAGTTGCATAACATTTGTTATAAATTGCACAATCTTGTCTCCACCCCATGGCAAAATGTGTATAACTGCAGAAAACATACTTTAAAATGTAAACATTTTCTCTACACCACATGGCAAAAAGTGTAGAATTGCGGGAAATGTACTTTAGCATTTTTCTCTCCACCATCAAGAGGGGGGCCACCAAAAAATGTGGTGTATCTGTACATTATAGTATTATCACAGAATTTCTAAACCTAGAGACGCAACATTGCGACTTCCAGGAACGCTTGCGAAGCAGACTAAGGGTGTGTTCGTCAATTGCCACCAGCGTGTCAGAGTGGCCATTTGTAAATTCAGAGTGTTCTCTCGGAGCGTTCAGAGCGCACACTGGACGCTTTGGTCGAGGAGTAGGGTTGATCCGAGGGTTCTGACCTCATCAGGGGCGATTTTAGCATGTAAATCTTGGTGCGGAAAAACCAAAAAAGAAAATGTGGGATCCATGCCAGCAAAGCCATTACACAGCACAACACAATACATGAATTGCACTATGACGGTGACAAACGGTGCCCACAAACTGTTAGGGCCTACATAAAGCTGTCCCAACACCTTACCACTGCTACACCTGGCTATCAGTGGAGCCTTGTCTGGCAGCAAAACAGTTAATTCAGACTCATTTACTGACTTTAAAAAAACCATAGTTGATATGGCTGACTTGATTAAAACAAAATGTGGTTTCTACTGACAATTTAGATGTACAAACTATGGCATAAGGGGACGACAAGCGGATAAGAGGCAATCCGTAATTTCGATTAAGACATTAATGAGCGAGCCAGGATGAACATAGTCAATATAACTATTTGTTCAGCACTTTTGAAATGTACAGCGACAGAATTCATAACATTGGCCGTCCTTACAGTGTTCTCCCTGTACACCAAGTCAGAACCGTTGGATAAATAAATCAGACAAGCTCTTACAAGCTCTTACAATATTTGATGATTACATTTCTCTTAAACAGGTTATAGGCTACATGTGCACCACCAAGTCAGAACGATAGGCAAAATTAAGAGAGAAAAATAGACGAAATTATTAGGGTGAGGCACATGGGCTACTAACAGCTTACTAGACAACATACACTTAGTATTACTTTCTTAGCTACAGTATACATATCTCCCTGGCATATTACATCATTAATACAGCAGCATACAATACATTGTTGGACCTTGATGTGCTGTGCTCACTTGAACAGGAAGGTGTCACAGCGGTCCTTCGTGGGCAAATTTTGTCATCAAACTTTGTCGTCAAAGTCTGGCATTCTCTGAATTTATGGTGCTTTCAAGACGACTGGGAACTCTGAAAAATACAAGGTTGAATCATGATGATGTCAGTGATCTTTAGGTCGCAGCTCTAGAAAGAGGCCTGAGGTCCCAATTTACAATTCCGAGTTGGATGACCGCTTAAAACGTATTTTCCCAGTCGGATATCGTTCCCCCCCCCCCCTGAGTTCCCAGTTGTCTTGAACTCACTGAAGTCAGATTTCACAGTTCCGACTTAACAGTTGTTTTGAGCGAGGCACAAATCATGCTTCATTGACAGCATGGCCAATGTTGAATGTTTATCCTTTTAAGCTTGGAAAATAGACCCTTAATCCCAGACTCGAGACCACACAGCCACTCCACTGAATAGCAGGCTAGTGACTGCATTGCAATGCTTGCAGTTAGCCACTGATTCCTTCCAAACCACTCATTGTTGAATTTACGATTTCCAACTTGCTGAGTAATGTTTATGTCCAATGGCCGACGAGCACAGTTACGTTTTATCTATAATTTCCCTTCATTATTTATCTTCATATGACAAGGATAAAAAAGGATCTGCCAGTAGATTGTCGACTTGATTCATGATGATGACTGCTAGCTAAGATTTTTAAAGTGTGATGTTGACATACAGTCCAATCAAAGCTACTGTAGATATAACGTGATTTGATGGCATTTTAAATGTGGCCAATGATCTTGAACCTTCTTGGATGAGCACTTCTAATGTAACGCTATGAATTTTTGAGCTATACCCTTAGACTTGGTGGTGACGTAGTGTCCCCACGACTGACAGAACACTGAGCCAATCACAGCGCAACTAGAGAACATTACCAACCCCTATGCTTCGTATTTTCTGCTGGCTGCCCCACCATCACAGAAAGCACTGAGCTAGGCTGAAACACCTGCATTTTGGAGCTGCCTTACTCAGGAAAGCAAAAAAAGACATGTTTGTATGCAGCATTATTAACCGAATGACGGGTCGCCACTGAACCTCACAATGGCTGTCAAGCACCCAAGCTAACTGGCTAAAGTTGGCAAGCTTGCTAGCTACTTCCAGACAGAAATGTGAGAACACCTCACTCTGACCATTTTACTCACCCTAGCAGAGCTGTTTAGACTGTGTTCATGTACGCTAATGACTAACTGTACTGCTAGCAAAAATGTAATTCCATTTTTTTGCAGACCTTCACTAACTGACACCTGTCATATTCAACAGGGGTTGAGCATTCTTAAATTGATCAGTTTTCTACGATCTGCTCTGAATTAGACGTAGATAGCCAGGCCGGGGTTTGGGGTTTGAGAAGTCAATGAGAGAAGTGACAAATTCCTCCTTAGTTGTTCATTTTCTCCAAATCTAAAGGCACAACCTAGATTTGAGCCAATGTCTTAAGTATTTCAACATGTTATTACTCCAACTTCGTGAAAATGACACCGACATGTTTTATTTTCGTTTAAAAAACAACAACATTATATTGAAGGGATGGATGCCTTTGATTTGACGGCCTGCACATGCGCGGTTCTTCCTACCTTCATACTTTACTTCGGTATTGCCCTATAGCTCTCCACTTCCATCTAGTGGCAAAATGTAATATTGTCGCTTTAAATCAGCTAACTTTCTGTTCAAGAGCTCATCACTCCTATCCAATCAGATCTGAAGAGAGGCAGCATCACAGACGAGCTCAATCTTTTTTGACTCCCTAGGCCCTTTGAAAGATAGTCTGTAAGTAGATTACCTTTGTTTTCAAGTGTTTGGTATATGATTTTGTTAATTAAAGCTGTGCCTTCTAGAAGATTTAGTTACATTTTTACATGTTTATTCTAGCCTTTAGAGTCGCGATGATGCTAAGCTAATGTGTGCTAACTAATCGCCATAGGGAATACATTGGGTGTTATTATGTTAGCTATCGTTTCTACATGCAATTTAAGCTTCCTTTACTTTATAATGTATCTGGCTAATGTGAGTAACGTATCTTTGTGTTACAAGATTATACTGTTGTGATTATGTTGTATGTATACATAACTTGTGTATTGGTATTTTAGTCATTTTGTGGCACTTGTGAAGTCAATTCTGCAAGTAATTTGTTGTACTGGCTAGCTAGGCCACTATTATTAGCTTGTGATGATAGCTAAATGTATGGAGTCATGCTATTCTTTATTCGTATATGCATTTGTGAATGAATGTATGCAGAACAGTTTGGAAGACAACATTCTCTTTTCTGTATTTTACAGTTTTGCAAAAAAAAAATAATCTCACTGAAGATTCAATACGATACTCCTGCCTCCGTGGTCTTTATTGGGAGTTGTACAGTCTACCAAACTTTACACTTACGGTTCACATATTGAGGGCAGAATTCAATAATCAAATCATTCTTGCACCACGAGATCAATTATCAGTTCCAAACATGTCTATTTCTTCTCTACGTTGCCTGCAGCATGATCTATACTGTATGACAGACAGCACGTCTCCGCAGGCACTGGAGGAGTGCGTATTAAACCTACTGTAGAATTCATTGCGGCCAGCAGGTCAAACAAATGACTAAAATGAACAAGTGACTCTGAAAAACAAATCATGACTCGGGTCAGTAAAGAAAAGAACGAATCGTTGGCGATTCACTTAAAACTAGGCCCTCAAAATGAGGCCTTGTAAAATGTAGTGTTAATCCTTTTATTTGAATGACAACATATTCGCTTTGGCTCTCACTTGGTGAAGGCCACAGGACTGAAAATTAACCATGTCTGTCATTAGCAAACAGTCAACTCCAAAAAATATCACTTCAAAGGCACCCTGGGAAATATACAAATAAGGTTTAAAACCCTACAGCAGTGCTTTTCAATTCCAGTCCTGGAGGACCAAAACATTTATGGTTTTGGATTTTTGTATCTTTCGTCAAAGAACCATCCCATTTATGTCTCTTCAGAGACCATAAAATGATTCCCTTAAGGCATCGCTCCCAATAAACTTATTTGGATCCAACTTGCACCTTTATTTTTAAGAGTGTACAGTAAACCTGCTAAACAAAAGGAGTGAAAAGTGTACAGAATGGATGTTTGTATGTGCATATATATGGATTCAGGTTTGTTGTGCGTACATGTGTTTTTGACTGGAGGAGGGAGATTAGCAGCTGTGCTGTGACTTGTCTGTGGATGTGTAAACCTAAAGCCAGGAGGTGTGGGTGCATGGATGGGAGTATATTGAATGACTGTGCAGGGACACCTGTGCTCAGCCACTCAGTAGTCAGAGAACAAGAGCCCACTTATCCCCAGTGGCAGAATAAAATTTTAAAAAACACATTACAGTGCTCCTCAGTCTCAAAGTGATGCTTCCGCCCACTCTGCTGGAACGGAATGGCAGACGGAGGTGTCATTAAGAATCTCTTTAATCCACAAGGATTATCAGACTGCACGGGGAGCAGGAGAATTTATGGATTATTAGACAAACTTCATAACAGCGTTTGGCCCACATGAAAAAATGCTACAGTTCACTATAGAATACTACAGTACTTACTATAGAGTTCTCTAGTAAACTGTAGTATACACTACTACACACTGTAGCGTGTAGAACACTACAGTAAATACTACAGTGTACTACAGACAGCAAAAACACTACAGTAAATACTACAGACAGCAAAAACACTACAGTAAATACTACAGTATACTACAGACAGCAAAAACACTACAGTAAATACTACAGACAGCAAAAACACTGCAGTAAATACTACAGTATACTACAGACAGCAAAAACACTACAGTAAATACTACAGTATACTACAGACAGCAAAAACACTACAGTAAATACTGCAGACAGCTAAAACACTACAGTAAATACTACAGACAGCAAAAACACTACAGTAAATACTACAGACAGCAAAAACACTACAGTAAATACTACAGTATACTACAGACAGCAAAAACACTACAGTAAATACTACAGTATACTACAGACAGCAAAAACACTACAGTAAATACTACAGACAGCAAAAACACTACAGTAAATACTACAGTATACTACAGACAGCAAAAACACTACAGTAAATACTGCAGTATACTACAGACAGCAAAAATACTACAGTATACTACAGACAGCAAAAACACTACAGTAAATACTACAGACAGCAAAAACACTACAGTAAATACTACAGTATACTACAGACAGCAAAAACACTACAGTAAATACTACAGTATACTACAGACAGCAAAAACACTACAGTAAATACTACAGTATACTACAGACAGCAAAAACACTACAGTAAATACTGCAGTATACTACAGACAGCAAAAACACTACAGTAAATACTACAGACAGCAAAAACACTACAGTAAATACTACAGTATACTACAGACAGCAAAAACACTACAGTAAATACTACAGACAGCAAAAACACTACAGTAAATACTGCAGTATACTACAGACAGCAAAAACACTACAGTAAATACTACAGACAGCAAAAACACTACAGTAAATACTACAGACAGCAAAAACACTACAGTAAATACTACAGACAGCAAAACACTACAGTAAATACTACAGATAGCAAAAACACTACAGTAAATACTACAGTATACTACAGACAGCAAAAACACTACAGTAAATACTGCAGTATACTACAGACAGCAAAAACACTACAGTAAATACTACAGTATACTACAGATAGCAAAAACACTACAGTAAATACTACAGTATACTACAGACAGCAAAAACACTACAGTAAATACTGCAGTATACTACAGATAGCAAAAACACTACAGTAAATACTACAGTATACTACAGACAGCAAAAACACTACAGTAAATACTACAGACAGCAAAAACACTACAGTAAATACTACAGTATACTACAGACAGCAAAAACACTACAGTAAATACTACAGACAGCAAAAACACTACAGTAAATACTACAGTATACTACAGACAGCAAAAACACTACAGTAAATACTACAGTATACTACAGACAGCAAAAACACTACAGTAAATACTACAGTATACTACAGACAGCAAAAACATTACAGTAAATACTGCAGTATACTACAGACAGCAAAAACACTACAGTAAATACTACAGACAGCAAAAACACTACAGTAAATACTACAGTATAATACAGACAGCAAAAACACTACAGTAAATACTACAGACAGCAAAAACACTACAGTAAATACTACAGACAGCAAAACACTACAGTAAATACTACAGATAGCAAAAACACTACAGTAAATACTACAGTATACTACAGACAGCAAAAACACTACAGTAAATACTGCAGTATACTACAGACAGCAAAAACACTACAGTAAATACTACAGACAGCAAAAACACTACAGTAAATACTACAGATAGCAAAAACACTACAGTAAATACTACAGTATACTACAGACAGCAAAAACACTACAGTAAATACTACAGACAGCAAAAACACTACAGTAAATACTACAGTATACTACAGACAGCAAAAACACTACAGTAAATACTACAGTATACTACAGACAGCAAAAACACTACAGTAAATACTACAGACAGCAAAAACACTACAGTAAATACTACAGACAGCAAAAACACTACAGTAAATACTACAGTATACTACAGACAGCAAAAACACTACAGTAAATACTACAGTATACTACAGACAGCAAAAACACTACAGTAAATACTACAGACAGCAAAAACACTACAGTAAATACTACAGACAGCAAAAACACTACAGTAAATACTACAGTATACTACAGACAGCAAAAACACTACAGTAAATACTACAGACAGCAAAAACACTACAGTAAATACTACAGTATACTACAGACAGCAAAAACACTACAGTAAATACTACAGTATACTACAGACAGCAAAAACACTACAGTAAATACTACAGTATACTACAGACAGCAAAAACACTACAGTAAATACTGCAGTATACTACAGACAGCAAAAACACTACAGTAAATACTACAGACAGCAAAAACACTACAGTAAATACTACAGACAGCAAAAACACTACAGTAAATACTACAGACAGCAAAACACTACAGTAAATACTACAGATAGCAAAAACACTACAGTAAATACTACAGTATACTACAGACAGCAAAAACACTACAGTAAATACTGCAGTATACTACAGACAGCAAAAACACTACAGTAAATACTACAGTATACTACAGATAGCAAAAACACTACAGTAAATACTACAGTATACTACAGACAGCAAAAACACTACAGTAAATACTGCAGTATACTACAGATAGCAAAAACACTACAGTAAATACTACAGTATACTACAGACAGCAAAAACACTACAGTAAATACTACAGTATACTACAGACAGCAAAAACACTACAGTAAATACTACAGACAGCAAAAACACTACAGTAAATACTACAGTATACTACAGACAGCAAAAACACTACAGTAAATACTACAGTATACTACAGACAGCAAAAACACTACAGTAAATACTACAGTATACTACAGACAGCAAAAACACTACAGTAAATACTGCAGTATACTACAGACAGCAAAAACACTACAGTAAATACTACAGACAGCAAAAACACTACAGTAAATACTACAGTATACTACAGACAGCAAAAACACTACAGTAAATACTACAGACAGCAAAAACACTACAGTAAATACTACAGACAGCAAAACACTACAGTAAATACTACAGATAGCAAAAACACTACAGTAAATACTACAGTATACTACAGACAGCAAAAACACTACAGTAAATACTGCAGTATACTACAGACAGCAAAAACACTACAGTAAATACTACAGACAGCAAAAACACTACAGTAAATACTACAGATAGCAAAAACACTACAGTAAATACTACAGTATACTACAGACAGCAAAAACACTACAGTAAATACTACAGACAGCAAAAACACTACAGTAAATACTACAGTATACTACAGACAGCAAAAACACTACAGTAAATACTACAGTATACTACAGACAGCAAAAACACTACAGTAAATACTACAGACAGCAAAAACACTACAGTAAATACTACAGACAGCAAAAACACTACAGTAAATACTACAGTATACTACAGACAGCAAAAACACTACAGTAAATACTACAGTATACTACAGACAGCAAAAACACTACAGTAAATACTACAGACAGCAAAAACACTACAGTAAATACTACAGACAGCAAAAACACTACAGTAAATACTACAGTATACTACAGACAGCAAAAACACTACAGTAAATACTACAGACAGCAAAAACACTACAGTAAATACTACAGTATACTACAGACAGCAAAAACACTACAGTAAATACTACAGTATACTACAGACAGCAAAAACACTACAGTAAATACTACAGTATACTACAGACAGCAAAAACACTACAGTAAATACTGCAGTATACTACAGACAGCAAAAACACTACAGTAAATACTACAGACAGCAAAAACACTACAGTAAATACTACAGTATACTACAGACAGCAAAAACACTACAGTAAATACCACGGTAATGTCTGCAGAAAACACTACAGTAATTACAATAGTATATACAACAGTATTTAATTTGCATATAACCTGCCCATTCCCCTCCACCATATCCCAAATTGGGCCAGACAAACCTACAGCGCCTTCAGAAAGTATTCACACCCCTTGACTTTATCCACATTTTGTTGTTAGAGACTGAATTTAAAATGGATTAAATTAAGATTTTTTTCGTCAATGGCCTACAAACAATATGACACGATGTCAAAGTTTAAATATGGGTTTTGCTTCTTTAAAAAAAAATAATAATAATTCAAAATGAAAAGCTGAAATGTCTTGAGTCAATAGATATTCAACCCTTTTGTTATGTCATGCCTAAATAAATTCAGGAGTAAAAATGTTGCTTTACAAGTCACATTATAAGTTGCATGGACTCACTCTGTGCAATAATAGTGTTTAACATGATTTTTGAATGACAACCTCATCTCTGTACCCCAACACATACAATTATCTGTAAGGACCCTCAGTCGAGCAGTGAATTTCAAACACAGGTTCAACCACAAAGACCATGGAAGTTTACCAATATGTACCAATATGTGTACCAATATGTGCAATCTTTGCAACATATATTGAATATCCCTTTGAGCATGGTGAAGTCATTAATTACACTTTGGATGGTGTATACAGGTGTCCTTCATAACTCAACTGACAGAGAGGAAGGAAACCGCTCAGTGATTTCACCATGAGGACAAGGTCACTTTAAAACAGTTACAGGGTTTAAGGGCTGTGATAGGAGAAAACTAAGAATGGATCAACAACATTGTAGTTACTCAACAATACTAAAATAATTGACAAGAGTGAAAAGAAGGGACTTGTACAGAATACAAATATTCCATAACATGCATCCTGTTTGCAACAAGGCACTAAAGTAATACTGCAAAAAATGTGGAAAAGCAATTAATCTTTGGTCTTGAATACAAAATGTTATGTCTGGGGCAAAACCAATACAACACACATTACCACTCTCCATATTTTACAGCATAGTGGTGGCTGCATTATGTCATGGGTATGCTTGTAGTCGTTAAGTACTGGGGAGTTCTTCGGGGGGGGGGGGGGGGGGGGGTGGAATGGAGCTATGCACAGGCAAAATCCTAGAGGAAAACCTGGTTCAGTCTGCTTTCCACCAGACACTGAGAGATGAATTCACCTTTCAGCAGGACAATAACCTAAAACACAAGGCCAAATCTACACTGGAGTTGCTTACGAAGAAGACAGTGAATGTTCCTTATTGGCCGAGTTACAGTTTTGACTTAAATCTACTTGAAATTCTATGGCAAGACCTGAAAATGATTGTCTAGCAATGATCAACAACCAATTTGACAGAGCATGAAGAATATTGAAAATAATAATGGGAAATGTTGCAGAATCCAGATGTGGAAAGCTCTTAGAGACTTGCCCAGAAAGACTCACAGCTGTAATCGCTGCCAAATGTGCTTCAACAAAGTAGTGACTCGAACATTTATTAACCCAGGGGGTTGAATACTTACATTACAGAGTATTTTGTGTAGATCGTTGACAACAAAAAGACAATGAAATACATTTTATCCCACTTTGTAACACAACAAAATGTAGAAACAGTCAAGGTGTAAATACTTTTGGAAGGCTCTGTAATTGTATGTGTGGGCTACAGAGATGAGGTAGTCATTTAAAAATCATGTTAAACACTATTATTGCACACAGAGTCCAAGCAACTTGTTAGGCACATTTTTACTCCTGAACTAATTGAGGCTTGCCATAACAAAGGGGTTGAATACTTATTGACTCAAGACATTTCAGCTTTTCATTTTCTATTCATTTGTAAAAATGTCTAAAAACATAAATCCATGGGTATTGCACAATCCAATTGTGGAAAGCTCTTAGAGACTTACCTAGAAAGACTCACAGCTGTAAACTAAACGATGTGAATCAGTGGAGGCTGCTGAGTGCCCAAGAACACAAAGGTAATCTGCCTAAATGACAACCGACCCGTAGCACTCACGTCTGTAGCCATGAAGTGCTTTGAAAAGGCTGGTGATGGCTCACATCAACACCATTATCCCAGAAACCATAGACCCACTCCAATTTGTATACCGCCCTAACAGATCCACAGATGATGCAATCTCTATTGCACTCCACACTGCCCTTTCCCACCTATGTGAGAAAGCTATTCATTGACTACAGCTCAGCGTTCAACACCATAGTTCCCTCAAAGCTCATCAATATTTTTTTATTTTATTAACACAAATTCTTATTTACAATGACAGCCTACTGGGGAACAGTGGGTTAGCTGCCTTGTTCAGGGGCAGAACAACAGATTTTTACTTTGTCAGCTCAGGGATTCGATCCAGCAACCTTTCAATTACTGGCCCAACGCTACCTGCTGCCCAAATAAGCTAAGGACCCTGGGACTAAACACCTCCCTCTGCAACTGGATCCTGGAATTCCTGACGGGTCGCCCCCAGGTGGTAAGGGTAGGTACGTGGGTGCGTGCTCAGCTCGGGGATTCGTTTTTGCAACCTTCCGGTTACTAGTCCAACGCTCTAAC
Source organism: Salvelinus namaycush (assembly GCF_016432855.1). NCBI lineage: Eukaryota > Metazoa > Chordata > Actinopteri > Salmoniformes > Salmonidae > Salvelinus > Salvelinus namaycush. Next base: position 5,538,447 of record NC_052315.1, read on the forward strand.
CACCTGCCTTACATTGCACTCCACGAGGAGCCTGCGTGGCAGGCTGACTACCTGTTACGCGAGGGCAGCAAGAAGCCAAGGTAAGTTGCTAGCTAGCATTAAACTTATCTTATAAAAAACAATCAATCTTAACATAATCACTAGATAACTACTGTTGTATTTGGCGCATGTGACTAATAACATTTTATTTGAGGGGAGAACGGCTCATAATAATGGCTGTAAGTTAGCGAATGGAATGACATCAAACACATTGAACCCATGTGTTTGGTATTTGATACCATTCCACTTATTCCGCTCTAGCTATTACCACGAGTGTCACGAAAGCTAGGAGTGGTGGGTGTGGAGTCAGGCGCAGAGAGCAAAGCTTCCAATGTAGACGTATTTATTCAGCTGGGTCTAGCCAACATACAGGCAACAATGACCAATAAACAGTTAAGTCCCCCAAAACCAGGGAAAATAACGAACAGCAAAACTACGTATAAGCAAAACAAAACTCTACCACTGACAGAGAGGAATAAGCCCGCACAAAAGCAGGCGGGCCCTGGAAGTTTAAATATCACCGAATTAACAACAAATAAGGTACAGGTGAAAACAATCAAGACCAAACCAACAGAAAAGAAAAAGGAAGCTAGTAGACCGGTGACGACGACCGCCGAGTGCCGCCCGAACAGGGAGAGGAGCCCGTCCTCCCAAATTAAGTAGACACCAACCTCCTGTGGTGTGAATACTTATGTAAATGAGATTCTGTATTTAATTTTCAATAAATCTGCAAAAAAATTCTGAACGCATGTTTTCACTTTGTCCTTATGGGGTATTGTGTCTAGATGGTTGAGAAAAATAAGAAATATATATATATATATATATTCCATTTTGAATTCAGGCTGTAACACAACAAAATGTGGAATAAGTCAAGTACAGACCATATACTGTATACAGATTATAGAAAAGAGCAGAAGCTCTGAACTCTCCGTTCAGCCCTCAGTCCTACTGGTCAATTTTCAATTTTAATATTTCTCCAGTAGGTTTTCTTAAGAAGAAAGCCCCTACTGCTATGTCAAAAATAATAACACACTACACTGAACACGAACAGTATACTACAGTCCGCAAAAACACCAGTAATTACTGTAGTATATACACTACAGTTTTTTTTATACGGTATTTATACTATAGTAAACTGTAAATACTACAGTCATATCCGCAACACTACAGTAAATACTACAGTATTTATACTATAGCATTTCTTTCATGTGGGGGGGGGATAATGTATTCTCTTCACATACCATTTCCCCTATAGCACGATTTCCATCAGACATGGGAGAGAGTTCAGCTAGTTTGATGATGCTAATAGTGACAATGGCAAGGAGGTTAGAATTTTGATCTTCACATCCCAGCAGCCTCATGAAATTGCGATGTGCTACTGTTTCTCCTACCCCCTGCGATGTTGTTCTGTCTCTCCAACACTGCTAAAAATGTCCTCTGGGCTTTGAAAGCTTTTCTACTGTGAATCGAGTTCTCCCAAAATCAAGAGGAGTTACAGAGCCAACTTGTGATAAGGGCATAAAATTGCCAAAATGCCAGAATGAAGTAAACAGACAACTTGGCTTCTTCAGTTTAAATGCCACATGAAGAATATCTTACTTTGAAAAGCTGGTTTACATATCATCTTGAGGGAAAGTGTCTGCCATTTTAGTTATTTGAGGGGAATTTCATCGATCTCAGTGGGGACCGTGTGTGTTAAGTAAATAATGCCAAGCAAGGTCCCCATTCATCAACTAACAAATATTTAGATAACCTGGTTAGTGAAAGCTAATTGACATTTTTCCAACCTTTTTATGCGAGTAAAGTACAGTACATGACCAAGTACATGCTCGTGGAACATCTCATTCCAAAATCATAGGCATTAATATGGAGTTGGTGCCCCTTTGCTGGTATAAAAGCCTCCACTCTTCTGGGAACGCTTTCCACTAGATGTTAGAACATTGCTGCAGGGGATTAGGCCTGGTTCGCAGTCAGCATCCCAATTCAAAGGTGTTCGATGGGGTTGAGGTCAGGGCTCTGTGTAGGCCAGTCAAGTTCTTCCACAGCGATCTCGACAAACCATTTCTGTATTGACCTCGCTTTGTGCATGGGGGCATTGTCATGCTAAACAGGAAAGGGAAAAAATTCAACAACAAAAAACTGTTGCCACAAAGTTGAAAGCACAGAATTATCTAGAATGTCATTGTATGTCTTAAGATTTCCCTTCACTGGAAATAAGGGGCTTACCCCAAACAATGAAAAACAGCCCCAAACCATTATTCTTCCTCCACCAAACTTTACAGTTGTCACTATGCATTGGGGCATGTAGTGTTCTTCTGGTATCCCGCGAACCCAGATTTGTCCGTCGGACTGCCAGATGGTGAAGTGTGATTCATCACTCCAGAGTCCACTGGCAGCGAGCTTTATACCACTCCAGCCGACGCTTGGCATTGCGCATGGTGACGAACAGTTCTTGTGCTGACGTTGCTTCCAGAGGCAGTTTGGAACTGGGTAGTGACTGTTGCAACAGAGGACATATTATTTTTATGTGCTACTCGCTTCAGCACTCGGTGGTCTCGTTCTGTAAGCTTGAGTGGCCTACCACCTTGCGGCTGAACCGTTGTTGCTTCTAGACATTTCCATTTCACAATAACAACACTTGCAGTTGACCGGGGCAGCTCTAGCAGGGCGGAAATTTGACAAACTGTCTTCTTGGAAAGGCGGCGTCCTATGATGGTGTCACATTAAGCACTTCATTAAGGCCATTCTTCTGCAAATGTTTGTCTATGGAGATTGCATGGCTGTGGGCTCGATTTTATACACCTGTTAGCAACGGCTGAGGCTGAAATAGCTGAATCCACTAACTTGAAGGGGTGTCCACATACTTTTGTATATACAGTTGAAGTTGGAAGTTTACATTCACTTAGGTTGGAGTCATTGAAACTCGTTTTTCAACCACTCCACAAATTTCTTGTTAACGAACTATAGTTTTGGCAAGTCGGTTAGGACATCTACTTTGTGCATGACACAAGTCATTTTTCCAACAATTGTTGACAGACAGATTATTTCACTGTATCACAATTCCAGTGGGTCAGAAGTTTACATACACTAAGTTGACTGTGCCTTTAAACAGCTTGGAAAATTCACGAAAATTGTGTCATGTCTTTAGAAGCTTCTGATAGGCTAATTGACATAATTTGAGTCAATTGGAGGTGTACCTGTGAATGTATTTCAAGGCCTACCTTCAAACTCAGTGTCTCTTTGCTTGACATCATGGGAAAATCAAAAGAAATCAGCCAAGACCTCAGAAAAAAGATTGTAGACCTCCACAAGTCTGGTTCATCCTTGGGAGCAATTTCCAAACGCCTGAAGGTACCACGTTCATCTATACAAACAATAATATGCAAATATAAACACCATGGGACCACGCAGCCGTCATACCGCTCAGGAAGGAGATGCGTTCTGTCTCCTAGAGATGAATGTACTTTGGTGCGAAAAGCGCAAATCAATCCCAGAACAACAGCAAAGGACCTTGTGAAGATGCTGGAGGAAACGGGTACAAAATTATCTATAGCCACAGTAAAACAAGTTCTATATCTACATAACCTGAAAGGCCGCTCAGCAAGGAAGAAGCCGCTGCTCCAAAACCGGCAGTTTATTAGGCTACAGATGAAATATGTTTTGATGAACTTCACAGGTTGGTGAAAGCGCACGGTGACGAGCTTGATGCCGCTCTCCCATAAATAGGGTGTTATTCTGGTGACATGATGATCGATGCTTGATGCTGCATGTTTGACAAATAATCTAGCTCTTTTGTCCATAATAGGTATGTCATCGTATACGTAGCCTTCCTGCACAGTCTGCGAGCTGTCGGCTAGAACAGGGTTTCCTAGGGGCAGGACCGAGTTTGGGAAAACCCTGGGCTAGAGCGCATATGCAAAGACCATTCACTATATAACTAAAACAAACTGGTTACAAAACCATCAGTAGAGTGTTAAATGCGATGGAAACATATTTGCTTGTTTTTTATATTTTATTTGGTACATGGGAATTTAACCGCAAAAGTTGTTTTTTTATGCATAACGTCATCACACACATCTTGTTCTCCACAACAAGTACATTTTATGGAAAATGTGCATATTGTTTTTATGCAGATTTTTTTTCATATTCTCATGAAAATCTGTCACCAATTGGATGGAAACTCACAAGCTAGTGAGTGTATTTTGTAATGGTTTCTCCATTCATCATATTCAATATTTGTTCATACAGCCAGCACTCCGCCTCAGCCCGTTCTCTGCCATAGTCCAGACTTTCTCTGTGGCATCAAGATACATTAGAACTAAACCGTGTGCTTGTCCCTGTTTTTCCAATTGTTATTTTCCTCCAGATAGTGTCAGGGCAATACTTTTCAACCAGAAATCCAACTTACTGATTGCCTTTCTATCTAAGTCTTCACATGCTTGTGGGAAATAAGAAACTGGGAACTGTTAAGTCTGACATGATTGTGTTCAAGTGCTTTTTGAAGTCGGAACAATTATTCAACCAATAAGATTTTAGCTAGCTTGATAAGCTTGCTAACATTGCTAATAATAAAGTTAGCTAGCTTGCTTAACATTGACAATATGGTCAGACCTAGCTACATCATCCATAATGATGAGGTTGTAATGATCAAACATTGATTTGTCGTCATCTTTAGGTTGAAAAGGTAAAAAAAAAAGGTTAATGGTGAAGCAACAACATTTTCTCTGAGTTCCCCCACTTGTAATTACAACTTTGAGGGTCATTCAAGTGAAATTACCCACTGGGAACTAGGATCTTCCGATTAGCATGTGCATGCAGCATTAAACTTCTACTCTCTACTCCAGTGTTTCCCAACTCCAGTCCTCGACTACCCCCCCAACAATACATATTTTTGTTGTGGCTCCGGACAAGAACACCTGATTCTACTTGTCAACTAATCATCAAGCCCATGAGAAGTCGAATCAGGTGTTTTTGTCTGGAGATACAACAATAATGTGTGCTGTTGGGGGTATTTATGCATTTTTTATTTAACTAGGCAAGTGAGTTTGGAACAAATTCTTATTTGCAATGACGGCCTACCAAAAGGCCTCCTGCGGGGACAGGGGCCTGGGATTTAAAAAAAAATATATATATAAACATAGGACAAAACACACATCACAATGAGACAACACAACACTACATAAAGAGAGACCTAAGACAACAACATAGCAAGGAAGCAACACATGACAACACAGCATGGTAGCATTACAACATGGTAGCAGCGCAAAACATGGTACAAACATTGGGCACGGACAACAGCACAAAGGGCAAGAAGGTAGAAACAACAAAACATCACACATAGCAGCCACAACTGTCAGTAAGAGTGTCCATGATTGAGTCTTTGAATTAAGAGATTGAGATAAAACTGTCCAGTTTGAGTGTTTGTTGCAGCTCGTTCCAGTCTCTAGCTGCAGCGAACTGAAAAGACGAGTGACCCAGGGATGTGTGTGCTTTGGGGACCTTTAACAGAATGTGACTGACAGAACAGGTGTTGTATGTGGAGGAGGAGGGAGTGAGGCCTAAGAGGGTTTTATAAATAAGCATCAACCAGTGGGTCTTGCGACGGGTATACAGAGATGACAAGTTTACAGAGGAGTATAGAGCGCAGTGATGTGTCCTATAAGGAGCATTGGTGGCAAATCTGATGGCCGAATGGTAAAGGACATCTGGGTACTGGAGGACCGGAGCTGGGAAACGCTGCTCTACTCAATAGCTCAACAACTATCTGTGTCCAGACCTATAATGCATTCCGTGTAGAGAATGACACCATCCTTTTTGTCAAACAAGAATGATGAAACAACAGCTCCTTGGGCTGTATAATCTCTCCGTGCAGAAAAAGCTTCTGATAGACTAGAATGGTCATACAGTGAGCTCCAAAAGTATTGGGACAGTGACAAATGTTTTGTTGTTTTGAAATTGTACAGTCAGCTTTAATTTGAGGGTATTTCATCCATATCGTGTGAACCATTTAGAAAATCACAGCACTTTGGGGTCCCCCCATTTTAGGGGACAAAAAATATTGGGACGAATTCACATGTGATTTAAAGTAGTCAAAAGTTTAATTTGTTTATTTTAGAGGGTAGATCAGCTTTAATGTTGCAGATAGATTGTGGCTTCTGTCAATGTAATTGTCTGCAGACGCACAAATATAATACAGACACACAAATACCCCCAAGACATGTTAACCTCTCACCATTACAATAACAGGGGAGGTTAGTATTTTATATCATACCCCCAAGACATGCTAACCTCTCACCAGTACAATAACAGGGGAGGTTAGTATTTTATATCATACCCCCAAGACATGCTAACCTCTCACCAGTACAATAACAGGGGAGGTTAGTATTTTATATCATACCCCCAAGACATGCTAACCTCTCACCAGTACAATAACAGGGGAGGTTAGTATTTTATATCATACCCCCAAGACATGCTAACCTCTCACCATTACAATAACAGGGGAGGTTAGTATTTTATATCATACCCCCAAGACATTCTAACCTCTCACCATTACAATAACAGGGGAGGTTAGTATTTTATATCATACCCCCAAGACATGCTAACCTCTCACCAGTACAATAACAGGGGAGGTTAGTATTTTATATCATACCCCCAAGACATGCTAACCTCTCACCAGTACAATAACAGGGGAGGTTAGTATTTTATATCATACCCCCAAGACATGCTAACCTCTCACCATCACAATAACAGGGGAGGTTAGTATTTTATATCATACCCCCAAGACATGCTAACCTCTCACCATTACAATAACAGGGGAGGTTAGTATTTTATATCATAACCCCAAGACATGCTAACCTCTCACCATTACAATAACAGGGGAGGTTAGTATTTTATATCATACCCCCAAGACATGCTAACCTCTCACCATTACAATAACAGGGGAGGTTAGTATTTTATATCATACCCCCAAGACATGCTAACCTCTCACCATTACAATAACAGGGGAGGTTAGCATTTTATATCATACGCCCAAGACATACTAACCTCTCACCATTACAATAACAGGGGAGGTTAGCATTTTATATCATACCCCCAAGACATGCTAACCTCTCACCATTACAATAACAGGGGAGGTTAGCATTTTATATCATACCCCCAAGACATGCTAACCTCTCACCATTACAATAACAGGGGAGGTTAGCATTTTATATCATACCCCCAAGACATGTTAACCTCTCACCATTACAATAACAGGGGAGGTTAGTATTTTATATCATACCCCCAAGACATGTTAACCCCTCACCATTACAATAACAGGGGAGGTTAGCTTTTTTTAAATATATATATTTTTAAATCCAAAGTGCTGGAGTAGAGAGCCAAAACAACAAATGTGCCATCGTCCCAATACTTTCAGCTCACTGGATCTCTGGTCTGTCTTGGAATATATGGGAATTGTCTCCAAATTTAATTAATATGATTAAAATATATGCCAAATCGCTCAGCCATAATTATAACAGGCAACTCTGTTTCAGAATCACTAGAGGCAGAGAATCTAGACAATGTATCAATCGCTCCCAAACGCATTGAAGATCGTAGATAAATACAGCTTTATTTCAAGTTATAAAATGAATCTAACCAAATCAGCTCTACTACCTCTCAAGACCCCGATGGAGGACTCCATCTCTACTTATGGAATCCTAATAGTTTTCCATTTTAAATATGTGGGAGTAGATTATCTCCTTCTTTAGATAAAACCTTTGCAAGAAACTTTGACAGAACGCTCAAATAATTTCAATCCAACCTCAGTAGATGGAATAATATCCAGTTGCTTTAACCCGGCACAATATTTATTGTCAAAATTAATATATTGCCAAGGCTGAATTTCAGTATTTCAATGCTTCCCATGACTCCCCCTTCAGGCTGTTGGGAAAAATGTATTGTGCGGTTTTTAAAAATGCATACGCAAGGTAAAAGATCCCAGATAAAATGTATACATTTCTAAAGAGGGAAAGACATAGGAGGACTATCCGTACTGGTGGATTCTGGGTACTAACTCCTAAACTTGGGATAGGGTTAATTATCAGGTATGCTATTGAAATATTGAGTGCTTAGGTTTAGAGAGTCTACACCAGAAGTTAATGGTTATCTGTAGGAGGAAGGTATATGGTGGGTGAAATTAAGTTTGGAATGTGCTGAGTGCAGGGAAAGTGATCACGTAACAGGCAGTGATAAAGGGAGAGAGCCATGAATTAGTGATGAAGGGGTCAGGTCAGATTAAGAGAGAAAGAAACGTTTATGGCCGTATTACTTAGATATGTTTGTTCAGATGTGTAGAAGGAGACTCGGCCTAAGAGAAAGGGATTTAAATATCAGTGCTTGTGTGAACAATGTGTTTGTCTAATGCAGCTGTATTGATCCTCTGGGAAGAATAAACTTGGTTTAAGATTTCATAGTGTCGGTCAAGTTTTTACTCTGAGATTTAGAACCTAACCGTACCAAACTTTAAATTGTATTTCCAGGCTCTAGCATTTCCAGTAGCGGTGCGTGCAGCACTGGCAGGCAGCACTGGCAGGCAGCACTGGCCGGCAGCACTGCTGCAAATGTTTTGGGGGGACTAAGATGGCAACCACCTCTCTCCCATTTAACCAGTGCATACAGTTACTGTTAGAAGCTATAACATCAGAACTATTGACAGTGGGAATGAATGGTGCTAGTCAAGGAACAATTGAGGCCTGGACAAATATACTTGACTCTGTAAAGAACATTCTCAGCTAAAGCCCACCCCCCCCCCCCCCACACACACACACACAGTACCAGGCAAAAGTTTGGACACACCTACTCATTCCATGGTTTTTCTTTTCTTTTTACTATTTTCTACATTGTAGAATAACAGTAAAGACATCAAAACTATGAAATAACACATATGGAATAATGTTGTAACCAAAAAAAGTGTTAAACAAACATATTTTATATTGAGATTCTTCAAAGTAGCCACCCTTTTTTTTGATGACAGCTTTGCACACTCTTGGCATTCTCTCAACCAGCTTCATGAGGAATGCTTTCCAACGGTCTTGAAGGAGTTCCCACATATACTGCGCACCTGTTGGCTGCTTTTCCTTCACTCTGCGGGCCAACTCATCCCAAACTATCTCAATTGGGTTGAGGTCTGGTGATTGTGGAGGCCAGGTCATCTGATGCAGCACTCCACCCCTCTCCTTCTTGGTCAAATAGCCCTTATGATAGTCCCACTAAGCGCATACCAGATAGGATGGCGTATCGCTGCAAAATGCTGTGGTAGCCATGCTGGTTATATGTGCCTTGAATTCTAAATAAATCACCAACAGTGTCACCAGCAAAGCACCATCACACCTCATCTTTCATCATCCGTTCGCCTACTCTGCGTCTCACAAAGACACGACGGTTGGAACCAAAAATCTCAAATTTGGACTCATCAGACCAAAGGAAAGATTTCCACCAGTCTAATATCCGTTGCTCGGGATTCTTGGTCCAAGCAGGTCTCTTCTTCTTATTGGTGTCCTTTAGTAATGGTTTCTTTGCAGCAATTTGACCATGAAGGCCTGATTCACGCAGTCTCCTCTGAACAGTTGATGTTGAGATGTGTCTGTTATTTGAACTCTGTGATGCATTTATTTGGGTTGCAATTTCTGAGGCTGTTAACTCTAATGAACTTATCCTCTGCAGCAGAGGTAACTCTGGGTCGTCCTTTCCTGTGTTGATCCTCATGAGAGCCAGTTTCATCATAGCAATTGATGGTTTTGATACTGCACTTGAAGAAACTTTCAAATTTCTTGAAATCTTCCGGATTGACTGACCTTCATGTCTTAAAGTAATTATGGACTGTCGTTTCTCTTTGCTTCTTTGAGCTGTTTTTGCCATAAAATGGATTTGGTCTTTTACAAAATAGGGCTACCTTCTGTATACTACCCCTACCTTGTCACAACATAACTGATTGGCTCAAATGCATTAAGAAGGAAAGAAATTCCACAAATTAACTTTTAACAAGGCACACCTGTTAATTGAAATGCATTCCAGGTGACTACCTCATGAAGCTGGTTGAGAGAATGCCAAGAGGGTGCAAAGCTGTCATCAAGGCAAAGGGTGGCTACTTTGAAGTATTTAAAATATATTTTGATTTGTTTAACCCTTTTTTGTTACTACATGATTCCATATGTGTTATTTCATAGTTTTGATGTCTTCACTATTATTCTACAATGTAGAAAATACTAAAAATAAAGAAAAACCCTTGAATGACTAGGCGTGTCCAAAATGTTGACTGGTACTGTATATACACACTGAGTGGATAAAACATTTGGAACACCTTCCTAATGTTGAGATGCACCCCCAATTCGTCGGGGCCATGGACTCCACAAGGTGTCGAAAGCTCATGTTGACGCAAATAGTCTACTTGGACACCGGGTCCCCACATTTCGCACTCTGAATAGCCTGACGCCACAGGGCTCTTCTCGCAGGCTCCATATACCTACGTGGGAGCATTGCGAACCCGTAGGTTGGGATTTTTGACCTGGCTACATGTACATTGAACACAGCAGCTTTTCGGCATGTTTTTCTATATAACCATTTTTTTTTTTTATTGACAACGAAGTTGCCTCTATTACAATGGGGGTCAATAGAAAACAATGTTGGTTTTCCCAATTTGTGAGCGTGGTCGAGGGGAATTGCCTATTATTACGTGAATACCGACTGGGACTATGCTTCCCACAGTTGTGTCAAATTGGCTGGATGTCTTTTGGATGTTTGGCCATTCTTGATACACACTTGAAACTTTTGAGTGTGAAAAAAGCCAGCATCGTTGCAGTTCTTGACACACTCTAACCGGTGCGCCTGGCAACTACTACCATACCCCGTTCAAAGGCACTTTAATATTTTTCGACAATGATTTAAGTGGATTTAACAAAGTGATATCAATAAGGGATCTTTGCTTTGAGCTGGAATCACCTGGTCAGTCCATGTCATGAAAACACAATGTTTTGTATACTCAGTATAAAGTAGATTACTTTTATTTTGTACTTTTTTTTGTTTTTCTTAAAACCATATTGTTGGTTAAAAGGGCTTGTAAGTAAGCATTTCACTGTAAGGTCTACTACACCTGTTGTATTTGGCGCATGTGACAAATACAATTGAATTTGATTGGTGTCTGGATTCACCTGGTCAGCCTATAGAAACACAATGTTTTGAATACTCTGTGAATTTAGAGACTTTTGCTACTTTCTTTCCTTCCACCTGGGGGGCAGTATGGGGGGGTCGAACGGAGACTCGGGGAATAGATGGGTGGGAGTGGGACTGATAAACAACCTCCGTTGCTGGGTGGGTGTGTGCAAATTCAAAGCTGAGTTTCTGTTGTCATGGCAAACTGCCAGTTGCCTTACTGCCTCCCTGGCATGAGTGGCCTTTGAATGATTAACTTGGTCAAACTACGTGCAATGTGAACTGAATAAGCAGAGTTTTGTCTTATTGGAAAAACCATGATTCATATTTTGATATTCAATGATTTTCCCCTCTAGCAGCATTAAGGCCAGACTTTTGAATATTGAATGATCTCTGATTTTCATTCAGCTAGATTTAAGGCCTTGTGAGTTTTGAAAATTGATTTGATTTCACATGAAAGTTATGTAAAGATATTTTCTGAAGGAAAGGGGAATTATATTGACCATCTCAGTTAAAAACCGATGCCCTTGTCTACAAAAAATAAATAAAAATAAATAATATGATTTACATTTATTCTAAAGCTCCTGGAAACAACAGGTGTGGATGAGAGAAATCCAACCCAGTGTCAGTAATCCACATTAATAATGTTTACATACTGCGTTACTTATTTCATATCTACAGTACATTCGGGAAGTATTCAGACCTCTTGACTTTTTCAACATTTTGTTGCTTTTCAGCCGTATTCTAAAATTGATTAAATTATCCCCCCCCCCCCCCCCCCCAATCTACACACAATACACCACAATGACAGTGAAATCAGTTCTTTTTACATTTTTGCAAATGTATTAGAAATAACAGAAAAACCTTATTTACATAAGTATTCAGACCCTTTGCGTTGAGACTCAAAATTGAGCTCAGGTGCATCCTGTTTCCATTGATCATCTTGGAGATGTTTCTACAACTTGATTGGAGTCCACCTGTGGTAAATTCAACTGATTGGACAGGATTTGGAAAGGCACACGTCTGTCTATACAAGATCCCACAGTTGACAGTACATGTCAGAGCAAAAACCAAGCCATGAGGTTGAAGGAATTGTCGTGACAGAATCGTGTCGAGGCACAGATCTGGGGAAGGGTACCAACATTTTCTGCAGCATTGAAGGTCCCCAAGAACACAGTGAACTCCATCATTCATGAATGGAAGAAGTTTGGAACTACCAGAGTCTTCTTAGAGATGGCCGCCCAGCCAAACTGAGCAATCGGGGGAGAAGGGTCTTGGTCAGGGAGGTGACTCGATGGTCACTCTGACAGAGCTCCAGATTTCCTCTGTGGAGATGGGAGAACCTTCCAGAAGCACAACCATCTGTGCAGAACTCCACCAATCAGTCCTTTATGGTAGAGTGGCCAGATGTAAGCCACTCCTCAGTAAAAGGCACCACTGCCCACTTGGAGTTTGCCAAAAGGCACCTAAAGGACTCTCAGACCATGAGAAACATGATTCTCTGGTCTGATGTAACCAAGATTAAACTCTGGCCTGAATGCCAAGCGTCACGTCTGTCGGAAACTTGGCACCATCCCTACGGTGAAGCATGGTGGTGGCAGAATAATGCTGTGGGGATGTTTTTCAACGGCAGGGACTGGGAGACTAGTCAGGATCAAGGGAAAGATGAACAAAGCAAAGTCCTTGATGAAAACCTGCTCCAGAGCTCTCAGGACCTCAGACTGGGGCATAGGTTCACCTTCCAACATGTCAATGACCCTAAGCACACAGCCAAGACAACGCAGGAGTGGCTTCGGGACAAGTCTCTGAATGTCCTTGAGTGGCCTAGCCAGAGCCAGGACTTGAACCCGATCTAACATAGAGAGAGCGAGAGAGAGAGAGAGAGATGAAAATAGCAGAGCAGAGACGCTCCCCATCCAACCTGACAGAGCTTGAGAGGGTCTGCATAGAAGAATGGGAGAAACTCCCCAAATACAGGTGTGCCAAGCTTGTAGCGTCATATCCAAGACGACTCGAGACTAATCGCTGTCAAAGGTGCTTCAAAAAAATACTGAGTAAAGGGTCTGAATACTTACGTAAATGTGATTTCATTTTTTTTTTATACATTTGCAAAAATGTATAAAAACCTGTTTTTGCTTTGTCATTATGGGGTATTGTGATGTCATTATGGGGTATTGTGATGTCATTATGGGGTATTGTGATGTCATTATGGGGTATTGTGTGTAGATTGATGAGGGGGAAAAAACAATTTAATTAATTTTAGAATAAGGCTGTACCGTAACAAAATGTCAAAGGTGAAGGGGTCTGAATACTTTCCGAATGCACTGTATATAATGTATTCTCGTTAAGGCCATCCTATTCAACTATTGCTGTACATATACTATTATATCCTATGTATTCTACAGATCTACTAAATATTCTATTCACATACACAATCCGGACTTCGACATTGCTCATCCTAATATTTATACATTTCTTTTTACATTTTAGTAGATCTCTTATCCAGAGCGACTTACAGGAGCAATTAGGGTTAAGTACCTTGCTCAAGGGCACTGACAGATTTCACATAGTCAGCTCGGGGATTTGAACCAGCAACCTTTTGGTTAATAACCTCTTAACCACTAGGCTACCACCCAGCCCACATTTGTGGTGTATTATTGTGAATTGTTAGATATTATAGCACTGTTAGAGCTAGAAACACAAGCATTTCGCTACACCCGCAATAACATCTGCTAAACATGTGTATGCGACCAATTTTTTTTTGATTCGATCTAGATTTTCATCAAAGTTGTGCATTTATGCAAGAGAGTGATTTTCAATTTTCAATGCACTTGAATTCTCAGATGACAAAATAATATTGCCAGTTTATGTACTAGTGTTTCTTCAGGAGTATGGTTGGTTTAAAATAAGAAAAGGCATTGGTCTAATACTTGCCAATTACCTATGCCAGAAATAAAACTATACTGTCACATTGTATTTACACTACATTGCTCAGGACACCTAAGGTGTGCAGAAATGTGCATATTAAATGAGCAGTGGGTGATTGAGCTCGCTCTGTTCTCTGAAGCTTCCATAATCGGTTAGTCCGTACTGCCTACTGAACCATCACAGACCTGAACCGAGGAGACAGTTTCATAGAATTTTCCAGGGCCCTGCGTTACGGAGAAATCCCTTAGCACATAAGGTCTTCAGAAGGTGAGTCCTTACAGGATAGAATGCATTTAGGGTCACATAGTAGAACTCACAATCCATATGGCCATACGAGGGCAACACAATAGGTAACACACTTCAATCTAGGGGGAATGAGATCACTGAACACAGTGTTCTGTGTTACAGATACAGATTAGGTCAAATGCATTGATACACTTGCACTTGTGCAATGGAGCAGAATGCTCTGTTTTTCCTATTTAAAACTTGAATGTATTTTTTTTTTTTTACCCTGTAGACCCTGCTGCAACTTTGCACAGGTGAAATAAATGACACAGTTAACCAGAATCATTGCCTCCAACCAAATTCATCTGAACTTTAGATAATTTAGTCCAGGCCATTTAGATTTTTTAAATATTCTTAGTGCTGGGCAATACACATGTAAACACCAAAAGTTGTTTTCAATTTCAACTTATTTTAGAATAAATAGTGAATCATCAAGGATGCCTATATATTTGATCGCATCTGAAATTTAATCCTCAGGAAAAAAAGTGTGATGTAAGAGAGATTTAGCTGCTAAACACATTCACACTCATTCAAATGATTGTCTACAACCACACAGAGGCAGTGTTCCATTCCCAATTAGGACTATCACATGCATCAACATCAAAATAGCTCTATTTTTTTAATTTGAAAATAAAACCGCTGCCATCTGCCCTTAGGGTAATTGCTATTCAGTGAGACTATGATCTGTTTTCTGAAATGCTATTTATGACTAGCTTGAGTTGTGTGCCAAAATTGTCAACCAAAATAAAAGTGCTTTGAGTAGTCACTTGGCATTTGCAGTACATCCAACAGCAAATTGCCTAATTGTCTTAAACGTCCTGCTCTTTAAAAAGGAACTTCCTTACGGCGCACCGTTCCACCTTTTCTATCCGAGTCGTCCGACTTTCCAATTACACCTGGAAATAAACGGCAGTGTGAAACTATCGTCAGTCAGCAATTATGAAAAAGGCACAGAACTAGTTGGAGGATGACCTCGCTCATGGTTGAGACAACGCTGAAATCAGTGTCTATTTGAGAAACAAATGATATGGATGAAAGGATGCGTAATCCATTTGCTGAGAACATACTAGGTTTAATTTTATTTGTAATCAGAAAGATTGGTGCTAATGGTGTTTGCTCATGTGCAAATATTTTAACTATAGGATTGAACATTGTAACCATATTAGAGTGCAAAATATTAAATAATCTGAACAGAGCAAGAGCGTTTCTTACATTGTCCTCCTTTAGATGCAGGTTCACTGCAGACTGAAAATAAATTCAGCCAAAAGCTATTGAGTGTAGGAAACAATCAATTCAAACAGTCAACGATAAGCAGAACTCAAGTATTCGAGCAGTAATCCAAGCAGTATTCCAATCATGACAGAGGTATACGGAGACAACACAAAATAAATCAGAACTAAAGTATTCAAGTAGTAATCCAATAAGGACAGTGGTATATGGAGACAACACAAATCAATCAACAGGGATATAGAAAGATATTTTCAGATTTAAGAGTTAGACATAAGATTTTTGTTTTTAGCTGAGAAACAAACTGAAAGGATGCAACGCAGACCACATGACGCAACGCAGGCCACATGATGCAACGCAGACCACAAGACGCAACGCAGACCACAAGACGCAACGCAGACCACATGACGCAACGCAGGCCACATGACGCAACGCAGGCCACATGACGCAACGCAGGCCACATGACGCAACGCAGGCCACATGACGCAACGCAGGCCACATGACGCAACGCAGGCCACATGACGCAACGCAGGCCACATGACGCAACACAGACCACATGACGCAACACAGACCACATGACGCAACACAGGCCATTGGTGCAATTTTCACAACTCTTAATTACAACCCTCAAACCAACTCGGGATGAGGAGGGCTTTTAGCAGGTGGAATAGTAGGGACCAATTGGAGGTTTACTTAGTAGCAATGCAAATATCATGGTACAGCTATATAGACACTCAATCATCATGTTACGTTTTAATGGTACGTTTACAAACATATTTTGATAAAAATAATTGAAAGTTGTGTCTCATTATGGTAAGAGGAGAAATAAGTATAGCCAGTTACAATTGTAATGGCCTAGCAGATAATAAGAAAAGACGATCAGTATTTACCTGGCTAAAAGAGAAGGAATATAATATCTATTGTTTACAGGAAACCCATTCAACAGTTTTAGATGAAGTTTTGTGGGAAAAGAACTGGGGTGGCGAAATATATTTCTCCCATGGGCAAAGAAATTCAAAAGGGGTGATGGTTTTAATTAACAATCATTTTGATCCAAATGTACAAATTGTCCAAACAGATCCTCAAGGTAGATGGATTATTTTAAATATGTTATTGGACCATAAACAGATATGGCTTATTAACCTATACGGTCCGAATAATGATGATCCAAGCTTCTTTGACAATATATATAAGAATTTATCAACTCTACAAGCAACACTAGAGTCTATTATTATGGTGGGAGATTTTAATACGGTCTTAAATACCTCTATGGACTGGAAAGGAAATCACACTACAAACTATCACCCTCAGGCACTAAAGGAAATCATGAATGTCGTGGATATATGGAGACTTAAATACCCTGACCTAGTGAGATATACATGGCGGAGGCTTAATCAAGCTAGTCGTCTTGACTACTTTCTTATGTCATTCTCTCTGGAACAAAGTTTTTAAAAAGTGTTGATAGGGGACAGAATGCGGTCGGATCGCCACATAATTGGCATATGTATTACTCTTACAGAATTTCCACATGGGCGAGGATATTGGAAATGTAATCAAAGCCTACTAGATGATAAATTGTTTAGAACTAGGACAGAAGAATTTATAACTGACTTTTTCAGACATAACATAGATACAGCAGATCCCCGTATTGTATGGGACACTTAAGTGTGCCTTTAGAGGCCATGCAATTCAGTACTCATCTATATAAAACAAAAGCAATTTAGATCAAGAGTCCATATTAACAAAGGAAATTGAAGGACTAACAGTACAGTTAGATAGCAATAAAAACGGTACCATAGAGGCACAGAATAAGTTAGAGGAAAAACAAAAATAAATGGAGGAACTTATTCAAGAAAGCTCCAGTGTAATATATTATAAAAATAAAGCGAACTGGATGGAATATGGGGAGAAAAATGCACCAAATTATTTTTCTATCTTCAATATAGAAATTCTACCAAAAAAAATGTATTAAAACTTGTTACAAATGATGGAGTCACGCATGATTCACCAAATGATATTTTGAAAGAGGAAGTAAAGTACTTTAAAAATATGTTTTCGTTTCAGGCTCCTCCATCTCCACTAACAAACTAATTGTATGGATTTTGTCCCTAATAATAATGTAAAATTAACATCTGTACAGAAAGACTCATGTGAAGGCCAAATTACAGAGGAGGAACTGCTTGATGCAATTGGGGCCTTTAAGGATGGGAAAACTCCAGGGCTGGATGGCATACCAGTGGAAGTATACAAAACTTTTTTTGATATACTCAAAAGGACCATTATTAGCATGTTTTAACCACTCCTATATAAATTGTAGATTATCAGACACGCAACAAGAAGGTCTGATATCATTATTACTGAAACAGGACCCAAGTGGTATATATAAAGATCCAGTCCATTAACAAAATTGGAGACCTCTTACACTTCAGTGTTGTGATGCAAAAATCCTAGCAAAATGCTTGGCGCATAGAATTAAATAAGTATTGTCAGATATTATTCATCCTAATCAGACAGGTTTTTTACATGGACGATACATTGGAGATAATATAAGACAAGTACTGGAAACAATAGAATACTATGAAATATCGGGGACACCAGGCCTGGTTTTCATAGCTGATTTTGAAAAGGCTTTTGATAAAGTACGACTGGAGTTTATATATAAATGTCTAGAATATTTCAATTTTGGGGAATCTCTTATAAAATGGGTTAAAGTTATGTATAGTAATCCTAGGTGTAAAATAGTAAATAATGGCTACTTCTCAGAAAGTTTAAAACTATCTAGAGGAGTAAAACAAGGTTGTCCACTATCGGCATATCTATTTATTATTGCCATGAAAATGTTAACTGTTAAGATTAGATCAAACAATAATATTAAGGGATTCAAAACTAAGGTGTCATTGTACGCTGATGATTCATGTTTTCTTTTAAAACCACAATTAGTCTCTCCACGGCCTCAGAGGATCTAGATACTTTTGCTATCCTCTCTGGAATAAAACCAAATTATGATAAGTGTACTATATTACGTATTGGATCACAAAAAAAATGCAAATTTTACATTACCATGTAGTTTACCAATTAAATGCTCTGACGGAGATGTGGACATCTCGGTATACAAATCCCAAAAGAAAGAAATGATCTCACTCCAATACATTTTTATAGAAAGTTAGCAAAAATAGATAAGATCTTCCTACCATGGAAATGAAAATACCTGTCTATTTGTGGAAAAATCACCCTGATTAACTCTTTAGTCATATCACAGTTTACCTATTTGCTTATGGTTTTGCCTACACCTAGTGACCTGCTTTTTAAATTATATGAACAAAAAATATTCAATTTTATTTGGAACGTCAAGCCAGATAAAATTAAAATGGCCTATTTATATAACGAATATGAATTCGGAGGGCAGAAATGATTAAATATTAAAGCATTAGACCTCTCACTAAAGGCATCAGTCATACAAAAGTTATACTTAAATCCAAACTGGATCTCTAGTAAATTGGTACGAATGTCTCATCCTGTTCAAGAAGGGCCTTTTCCCCTTTATTCAGATTACACCTGCTCATTTTCGGTTGTTTGAAAAGGAAATAATCTCCAAAATATCTCTATTTTTTAAACAAGCCTTTGTCACGTTCCTGACCTGTTTTCCTTTGTCATGTATTTGTTTTAGTTGGTCAGGGCGTGAGTTGGGTGGGTTGGTCTAGGTTTGATTTTCTATGTTGGGATTTTGTGTTCGGCCTGGTATGATTCTCAATCAGAGACAGCTGTCAATCGTTGTCCCTGATTGAGAATCATACTAAGGCAGCCAGGGTTTCACTTGTGTTTTGTGGGTGTTTGTTCCTGTGTCAGTGTTTGGGCCACACAGGACTGTTTCGGGTTAGTCACGTTTGTTGGTTTTTGTATTTTGTAGTGTTTGTTGTTTTTCCATTAAATAATGAATACTTACCAATCCGCATCTTGGTCCGATCCATGCTCCTCCTCGTCTGAGGAGGAGAACGACTACGACAGCCGCTACAGCCTTAGAAAGTTGGTTGCAATTTCAGTTTAATCCACCTGAAAAGACAACAAATATTTTGGTTAAACTCAAATACACTAATTGATAAAAAACTGTATTTTTCGAATAATTTTTAAAAACAGGTATAATTTTAGTGAATGATATCATAAATAGGACTGGTGGAGTTGTCACACATGCAGCTAACACAGACATATGGAAATGTCTGCTCTACCCAAAATTACAACCAATTAATTGCAGCATTACCACAAAAATGGAAGAGGCAAGTAGAAGGGGAAAAAAGTAAGGAACTTGTATGTCGGCCCTGTATTAAAGAACATAAATGGTTAAAGAAAAGTGTGATAAATAAAAACATATACCAATTTCATTTAAGGACCAAAAAACTGACAGCTGTGCCATATAAATTGCAAAATAGTTGGGAAGAGATTTTCGATGTACCCATTCCATGACACATGGTTTATGAATTGATACGCAAAACAACGCCGGATTCAAAACTTCGAATTTTTCAATTTAAATTATTGTACAAAATTCTTGCAACTAATAGAATATTATATATATGGGGGATACAATCTTCCCAGCTCTGCAGATTCTGCTGTGAGGAGGCAGAGTCATTAGATCATTTATTTTGGTATTGTCCATATGTAGCTCGTTTTTGGTAACAGGTCCAGGAATGGCTGAAGAATTGCAACATTTGCCTAGAACTAACACTTCAGATAGCAATACTGGGGGATTTGAAAAGCCATAGTCAATCAATCAATAATATAATAATTATTTTAGCAAAAATGTTTATTTTTAATTTACAATCTGTAGAAGCTATGAGAATAGAAAGGTTCAATTATTTCGTGAAGCATCACAGCACAGTTGAAAAATATATGGCAAATAGAAATCCGAAATGGATGATGTTGAGAGATAGATGGGAGGGGTTGAATGGAGCTGAAGGGTGGGACTAATAACAAGATAAACCATGTAAAACATACGGGATCAGTAAAATGTATATAGGTTCGGAACTTTTGTGAAATAGCACAGTTACAAATATAAATCAAACTGGATGGACATCAGAAATAGAGGAAGGACTAAGAACAAACGAGAAGTAGAGTGTCTGTAAAATGTGTATAAGATGTATAAATTGAAGGTAAAAGCCAAAGTGTTTATTAGTTTACTCCAATTGGGGGGGATCGGTGGTAGGGTTTACGGGGAATAATAAAGGTATATTCTTTAAAAAAGTATGTATGTCTATATAGGTATGTGTATGTATATATGTATGCATGCGTGTATGGATATGTCACGTTCCTGACCTTATTTCCCTTGTTTTTATTTATTTAGTATGGTCAGGGCGTGAGTTGGGGTGGGCAGTCTATGTTAATTGTTTCTATGTTTAGGTTTGTTCGTTTGGCCTAATATGGTTCTCAATCAGAGACAGGTGTTTGTCATTGTCTCTGATTGGGAGCCATATTAAAGGTAGGCTGTGTTCACTGTTTGTTTGTGAGTGATTGTTGCTGTGTCTGTTCGCCACACGGTACTGTTTCGTTTCATTTGTTCCTGCGTTCATGTTTTATGTTCTCATGTTCAGGTCTGTTCACGTCGTTTTGTTGTTTATCAAGTGTTTTTCGTCTTCGTTGATAATATTAAAAGTATGTATTCAAACCACGCTGCATTTTGATCCTTGCTCCTCCTCAGACGAGGAGGAAGACTAGCGTTACAGGATATATATATTTACCCCAAAAATATATGGGGGATTAGAAATGATGCAGACAATTACATTGATGGAAACAACATTCTTTCTGCAATATTAAGCTGATCCACCCCTTAATAAAATAAAATAAAAAAATACAACCCTCAAAACCAAATCGTCAAAAAGGCAGCGGTTTCAAAAAACTCAGCACATTTTCACTTGACCAGTGTCTGTTGAGATTGCGACCAACAGAATGAAAATGTATGTCTGTAAATAATAAACATATAGCATGACAGAGGCTGACTGTAATGCGCAATTATGATTAGGACTCTACAGTAAGTAAAAAAATAATCTTATATTGACACGAACAGATATGTAACAAATGCATAATCCAAAATGAATTGCTTCGTATTTTTGCTATGGGGGGGGTTCTCTTCTGCTTTGCTAATATTCCATTGTCTAATAGATTACTGTAATATATTCCAGTGTCTAATACATTACTGTAATATATTCCAGTGTCTAATAGATTACTGTAATACTTTCCATTTATGTGAAAAAACACTTGTATCCACAGTGCATTCAACCCTGACAATGGAATAAAATATTTTTTCCCCAGGTGCATGAACATTCACTGCTATGTGGATGAGAACCTCTGGCCAAATGCTAAACAGGCTTGATGCAAACTAGAACTTCCTAAACGTTATATTTCTTTCATTCATTTCATTTGATTACAGTACACCTATGTTGTAATTATATCTGAAAAAATATATTATTTTCTTTGCATCAACGATTGTGGAAGACGTCGTCAATGATCACACCTGGGATAGAAATGATGGAAATGTGATTCAGTCAATTTTGATGGGTAGTGCAAAGTGTATAGCCTAATCTGAAAACAATGTAGTGTACTATAATATACAGTACTTTGGCATATCACTTTCAGCACTTCAAAAGAGCAATTTTGAAACATGTATCTTGCATTTTTTGCTATTGGATTTTGTTTTGTTGATTAAACCAAAATGTGCTCATTATATTTCACAGTTAACTTGTATTTTTGATCAATGGCTGTGTGGTGAAAGAAGTCTCCAAAGAAAAGGAATGCACAATGAAAAGTTTTGAATGTAAGACGCTATGTTACAAGAGAAACTGTAATAAGCTTAGAAACCACGAGGGTCACAATACATTAGTCTGCCATATACAGTTGCTACCTACGCTTTCATTCTAATTCGTATGCAGCTGGTTCTCTACAGACAAGTGGTAGCTCCTACTGTTCCACACTAGCTCCAAACTACAAAAAAAACCTGACTTTTGAAACATTGAGGAATAATATCAAGCATCACTTATTTCCTTAAGGATCACCCCGCACACACACACCACTGTGTTCTTGGGGACCTTCAATGCTGCAGACATTTTTTGGTACCCTTCCCCAGACCTGTGCCTCGACACAATCCTGTCTCGGAGCTCTACAGAAAATTCCTTCGACCTCATGGCTTGGTTTTTGCTCTGACATGACCTGTCAACTGTGGGACCTTATATGGACAGGTGTGTGCCTTTCCAAATCATGTCAAATTAATTGAATTTACCACAGGTGGACTCCAATCAAAGTTGTAGAAACATCTCAAGGATGATCAATGGAAACAGGATGTACCTGAGCTCAATTTTGAGTCTCATAGCAAAGGGTCTGAATACTTGTGTAAATAAGCTATTTCTGTTTTTAATACATTTGCAAACATTTCTAAAAACCTGTTTTCACTTTGTCATTATGGGGTATTGTGTGTAGTGTTAGGGTTGCGAAAGTTCAACTGAGATAGGAACAGTAGCACACCTGAACTTGGTTAAAATAATTGTTTAATTCAAAAGTTAATAAATGGCAAATACAATTTCCGTATATACGGGTTCAATGTTTCATCACGCAGGATAAGACAGAGAACTGATTTGTTTCTGACAAAGATAGTATATTATACTCGTGACAGGGATTAGTTCCCACTTCCGAGCCGGCCTGTCAGAGTAGAGACTGGGCGTGGTTTAGACTTACCCAGCCTATCGTTGATGTTGGCACACAAGCTGGTCCCAGCTTCTTTGCGCTTTCTGGTGTCCTTTCGCTGTTGCTGTGTAGGTTACGCTCCTTCACCCCAGAGACTGGGGTCAGACAGTTTTATAACATTGTCTGAGATATCTGCACCTGTTATACAATGTCCACTGTTCTCGCTCAAGGCCAACTACAGCTTCCCAGCACTCTTATCTGAGCTAACTGTTACTTCCAGCACACACACACAGACATCCAGGCGCCCAGGCCAACAGTTAGCTAATATTCAATCACATCTAATACAGTTGCTAATCACGTTTGTTATAGTATTCAATCACATATAATACAGTTGCTAATATTCAATCACGTGTGTTATAGTATAACTCAGAACCTCACATATGTTCTTCGTGTGTTATAGCTTATCTGTTATTGTCTGGTCAGCAGTCTCCTGATTCACCCCCCTCCTGTGTCTCTCTAAGATTAGCACAGTCTCGGTCACACAGTACAGCGCCCACAGCGCCCTTTTTAACACACACACATTTCAGACTGATACATTTGTTGCATACACACACATATTTCACACAGTACAGCGCTCTCTTTAACACACACACACATTTCAGGCTGATATTCATGGTTAGGCCCTGAGCACTGGTAAAAGTGAGAACAATGGAAAATGCAGGTTCACAAGAGTCAGCAATTCAAACTTTAATGCATAAGAAGCCCTACTAGCTTATAGTTAGTTAAGCATGTCAAAAAACCTTATAAAAACCCCACAGTAGATTGATGAGAAAAAATATTTTATCCATTTCAGAATAAGGCTGTAACGTAACTAAATGTGGAAAAAGTCAATGGGTCTGAATACTTTCCGAATGCACTGTACACACACACACACATACATACATACATACATACATATACAGTACCAGTCAACAGTTTTGACACACCTACTCATTCCAGGGTTTTTCTTTACTTTGACTATTTTCTACATTGTAGAATAATAGTGACATCGAAACTATGAAATAACACATATGGAATCATGTAGTAACCAAAAAAGTGTTAAACAAATCAAAATATATTTTATACTCTTCAAAGTAGCCACAGCTTTGCACACTCTTGGCATATATTGGAAAATAGTAAAAATAAAGAAAAACCCTTGATTGAGTAGGTGTGTCCAAACTTTTGACTGGGACTCATACAGTTGAAGTTGGAAGTTTACATACACTTAGGTTGGAGTCATTAAATATTGTTTTTCAACCACTTCACACATTTCTTGTAAACAAACTATAGTTTTGGCAAGTCAGTTAGGACATCTACTTTGTACATGACACAAGTTATTTTTCCAACAATTGTTTACAAACAGATTAATTCACTGTATCACAATTCCAGTGGGTCATAAGTTTACATACACTAAGTTGACTGTGCCTTTAAACAGCTTGGAAAATTCACAAAAATTATGTCATGGCTTTAGAAGCTTCTGATGGGCTAATTGACATAATTTGAGTCAATTGGAGGTGTACCTGTGGATGTATTTCAAGGCCTACCTTCAACCTCAGTGCCTCTTTGCTTGACATCATGGGAAAATCAAAAGAAATCAGCCAAGACCTCAGATAAAAAATTGTTGACCTCCACAAGTCTGGTTCATCCTTGGGAGTAATTTCCAAACGCCTGAAGGTACCACGTTCATCTATACAAACAATAATATGCAAGTATAAACACCATGGGACCACGCAGCCGTCATACCGCTCAGGAAGGAGACATGTTCTGTCTCCTAGAGATGAACGTACTTTGGTGCGAAAAGCGCAAATCAATCCCAGAACAACAGCAAAGGACCTTGTGAAGATGCTGGAGGAAACAGGTACAAAAGTATCTATATCCACAGTAAAACTATATCGACATAACCTTGAAGCAACATCTCAAGACATCAGTCAGGAAGTTAAAGCTTGGACGCAAATGGGTCTTCCAAATGGACAATGACCCCAAGCATACTTCCAAAGTTGTGGCAAAATGGCTTAAGGACAACAAAGTCAAGGTATTGGGAGTGGCCATCACAGTCCTGACCTCAATCCTATAGAAAATGTGTGGGCAGAACTGAAAAAGCGTGTGTGAGCAAGGAGGCTTACAAACCTGAGTCAGTTACACCTGCTCTGTCAGGAGGAATGGGCCAAAATTCAACCAACTTATTGTGGGAAGCTTGTGGAAGGCTACCCGAAATGTTTGACCCAAGTTAAACAATTTAAAGGCAATGCTACCAAATACTAACTGAGTGTATGTAAACTTCTGACCCACTGGGAATGTGATGAAAGAAATAAAAGCTGAAATAAATAATTCTCTCTACTATTTTTCTGACATTTCACATTCTTAAAATAAATTGGTGATCCTAACTGACCCAAGTCAGAATTTATACTAGGATTAAATGTCAGGAATTGTGAAAAACTGAGTTTAAATGTATTTGGCTAAGGAGTATGTAAACTTCCGACTGTATGTGTACACACACACACACACACACACACACACACAATAAAGTCTCTGAAACAGTTCTTAGCGACACAGTTCAACAGGATTCCACAGGCGACACACACAGATGAGATTCTGTAAATGAGCATATGGGGCAGCGAAAAATGAATCCCCGAGCTGACAAGGTACAAATGTTGTTCTGCCCCTGAACAAGGCAGTTAACCCACGAGGCCGTCATTGAAAATAAGAATTTGTTCTTAACTGACTTGCCTAGTAAAATAAAGGTTAAATAAATAAATAAATAAAATCTACTGTTCCTGTACAAATCCATGTGTCAAGTCTTTGTGCAAAACAACAATACACTTAGTGTATTGCAGCAAATGGTGACTTCAAAGCAAGTTGCACTGAAATCCTCACTTATTCCTTTTGTTTTTTGTATGTGTTTTTTAAAACTTTCACACCTTTTTCTCCAATTGGTAGTTACAGTCTTGTCGCTGCAACTCCCGTATGAACTCGGGAGAGGCGAAGGTCGAGAGCCGTGCGTCCTCCGAAACACAACCCAGCCAAGCCGCACTGCTTCTTGAGATAACGCCCGCTTAACCCGGAAGCCAGCCACACCAACGTGTCGGAGGAAACGCCGTACACCTGGCGACCATGTCAGCGTGCATTGCACCCAGCCCGCCACAGGAGTCGCTAGTGCGCGATGGGACAAGAACATCCCTGCCGGCCAAAACCTACCCTAACCCGGACAACACCGGGCCAATTGTGCGCCGCACCGTGAGTCTCCCGGTCGCGGTCGGCTGCGACAGAGCCTGGACTCGAACCAGGATCTCTAGTAGCACAGCTAGCACTGCGATGCAGTGCCTTAGACCACTGCGTCACATAGGAGGACCATGGGAATACATTTCTATTAAAAATCATTATGTGCAGTCAAATTGTTTCAAAAGTCCAAGACCAACTCACCAATATTGCAATCCTCATCCAGATCATTTTCAGTTCCACATCCTCCTCATCTTCACGGTCATTCTCCTTGTGAACTGACGAAACCTCCTTTAAATGGCAATTTGTTAGGGTTGCCATTGTTAACATTTAGTCTAGACTAGAGCAAGTGCACCAAAGGGATTGCACACAGTTGAACTGACAGAAAAAAGTCAGACAAAAGTCCCCTCTTCAAAGACAAGCATGTCACACATTTACACAGATGCAAATATAAATACATTTAACAAAACTAAACCAAAAAAAATACATCAAAAGTTATCAATTTTTTTCCCACAGCATAGACAGGTTAGCTGATAACGTCAGTAAAACCATACCGAAACTTAAATGGGGCAGAAGTATGTGTGTTGTGATTCTGGATGGCCAGATAGCTAGCAACAATGACAAGAAACTGCCATGCTTCTGGATGGCCAGATAGCTAGCAACAATGACAAGAAACTGCCATGCTTCTGGATGGCCAGATAGCTAGCAACAATGACAAGAAACTGCCCTGATTCTGGATGGCCAGATAGCTAGCAACAATGACAAGAAACTGCCCTGATTCTGGATGGCCAGACAGCTAGTAACAATGACAAGAAATTGCCCTGATTCTGGATGGCCAGATAGCTAGCAACAATGACAAGAAACTGCCATGATTCTGGATGGCCAGACAGCTAGCAACAATGACAAGAAACTGCCCTGATTCTGGATGGCCAGACAGCTAGTAACAATGACAACAAACTGCCATGATTCTGGATGGCCAGACAGCTAGTAACAATGACAAGAAACTGCCCTGATTCTGGATGGCCAGATAGCTAGCAACAATGACAAGAAACTGTCATGATTCTGGATGGCTAGATAGCTAGCAACAATGACAAGAAACTGCCATGATTCTGGATGGCCAGATAGCTAGCAACAATGACAAGAAACTGCCCTGATTCTGGATGGCCAGATAGCTAGCAACAATGACAAGAAACTGCCATGATTCTGGATGGCCAGATAGCTAGCAACAATGACAAGAAACTGCCCTGATTCTGGATGGCCAGATAGCTAGCAACAGTGACAAGAAACTTTTTTCCTATACTGGTCCCCCGTGGGAATCGAACCCATAATCCTGGTCTTGCAAGCACTGTGCTCTACCAACTGAGCCACACGGGACACATTTGAGAGGTGAGAGATACACAATAATTCAAAGTCGAAAGTGTACTGAGGACCCAACTGCAAAGTACGCTAGCGCTTCCAGGTAATTACCAGGAAACATATTCACTGGGGAACTAGCTGGATAAACCTAGCTACATAAAGTGCATGCATCTATGGCTACAAGATAGGAAGTTAACAATTGCTCATTTGTTTGTGCCTTCCTCATTAGCAAGGATGTCTGTATTAAATTGAAGAGTCAATTGCAGTACCCAATGACAAGTCAAATAGCCAATATATTTGAAATTAATTACATTTAATAAACTAATCTTGTATACAAATAGCAATAAGGGTGATGTAAAATGACACGCATTAGAAAGAAAACATTGATAGACAGAATTTAACACCATGTTACAGCCACAGTCTGTGTGTAGGTTATGCATGTTTTATTCT
The DNA here is from genome assembly GCF_016432855.1 of Salvelinus namaycush. Classification (NCBI taxonomy): domain Eukaryota; kingdom Metazoa; phylum Chordata; class Actinopteri; order Salmoniformes; family Salmonidae; genus Salvelinus; species Salvelinus namaycush. The sequence goes on from NC_052315.1 coordinate 5,566,836, forward strand.
CAGGTTGCCCTGACATTAGTATGAATAAAACAGTGCCTGTTTCGTTGTCCTCTGCAGTGAAGCATGGCCACAGTCCTCTGTCAGATACTTAACTGTAATTTGCTGCTACTTACAAAAAAAACACAACAGAGATTGCACAGTGCATCTTCTCCGGGGAAAGGGCAAGTTCTAGACTCGAATCCACAAAGCATCTCAGTGTAGAAGTTCTGATCTAGGATCTGTCCATGTAATCCTATTCACTATGATCTAAAAAAAAAGGTTAAACTGATCCTGGATCATCACTTCTACTCGGAGATGCTTTGTGGACCTTTTCCCGTCTTTGTGGACGTCTTATGTGGAGCACTCTCATTTTAAAGTTCTTGTGTCAAAGTAATTATGCAATTACTGAAGTCATGACTGCAAAAGTGCTTTTAAAATAGCAAAGCTATTGCAAAATCTTCCCATCTTCTTTTGTCCTCAGTAGAAATAACTGCCAAAAGCAGCCGCCACACAGAACAAACTGTCCTAGAGGAGGGAAAATAGTAATTATCACGGACTATCAAAAAATGACAATTCCTCATACCAGACCGGAAGATAAAATTCTTACATTCATGAAAATGTCCTGAGCGTAGCTGTCTGTGTCAGCATCCCAGAAACACCTGGCAGCCATCCTGGTGAGACAGGAAGAAGTCATCAGATCCTTTTAAATGAACTTTAACACAAAGAAAGAAGCTTTGGAAATCACAATATAACAACCACAGAGACCAACATAATGCATTTTGACATTAAAGCCACCACTAGGTGTCATGCACGCTCCCTGATAAAAAGGTACAGGAGACAGATCATAGTCCCTTACAGTCTAGTTCTGTTTTAGCCTGTAAGGATACACCACATACAACTACTACTAAAAGCTTTAGGGTACCTTTGTTCACTCTAGTGCTCAACAATGTTTCTATGAGGATAAGTGGGGTCCATCAGACCTGTGAACTAAAAAGATGGTCAGAGATGGTCTTGAAATTGGGCACACAAATAGTAGCTTGGGAGAAAGGAAAACAAACATCCTCCGTGCAAATTATCTAAACGGTATAGGAGCTAGTGCCACATCCTCCGTGCAAATTATCTAAACGGTATAGGAGCCAATGACACATCCTCCGTGCATATTATCTAAACGGTATAGGAGCTAGTGCCACATCCTCCGTGCATATTATCTAAACGGTATAGGAGCTAGTGCCACATCCTCCGTGCATATCATCTAAACGGTATAGGAGCTAGTGCCACATCCTCCGTGGATATTATCTAAACGGTATAGGAGCTAGCGCCACATCCTCCGTGCATATCATCTAAACGGTATAGGAGCTAGTGACACATCCTCCGTGCATATCATCTAAACGGTATAGGAGCTAGTGCCACATCCTCCGTGCATATCATCTAAACGGTATAGGAGCTAGCGCCACATCCTCCGTGCATATCATCTAAACGGTATAGGAGCTAGCGCCACATCCTCCGTGCATATCATCTAAACGGTATAGGAGCTAGCGCCACATCCTCCGTGCATATCATCTAAACGGTATAGGAGCTAGTGACACATCCTCCGTGCATATGATCTAAACGGTATAGGAGCTAGTGCCACATCCTCCGTGGATATTATCTAAACGGTATAGGAGCTAGCGCCACATCCTCCGTGCATATCATCTAAACGGTATAGGAGCTAGCGCCACATCCTCCGTGCATATCATCTAAACGGTATAGGAGCTAGTGACACATCCTCCGTGCATATGATCTAAATGGTATAGGAGCCAATGACACATCTTCCGTGCATATGATCTAAACGGTATAGGAGCCAATGACACATCCTCTGTGCATATTATCTAAACGGTATAGGAGCTAGTGCAACATCCTCTGTACATATTATCTAAACGGTATAGGAGCCAGTGCCACATCCTCTGTACATATTATCTAAACGGTATAGGAGCTAGTGCCACATCCTCCGTGCATATTATCTAAACGGTATAGGAGCCAGTGATACATCCTCTGTGCATATTATCTAAACGGTATAGGAGCCAGTGCCACATCCTCCGTGCATATTATCTAAACGGTATAGGAGCTAGTGCCACATCCTCCGTGCATATCATCTAAACGGTATAGGAGCTAGTGCCACATCCTCCGTGCATATCATCTAAACGGTATAGGAGCTAGTGACACATCCTCCGTGCATATGATCTAAACGGTATAGGAGCCAATGACATATCCTCCGTGCATATTATCTAAACGGTATAGGAGCTAGTGCCACATCCTCCGTGCATATCATCTAAACGGTATAGGAGCTAGTGCCACATCCTCCGTGCATATCATCTAAACGGTATAGGAGCTAGTGCCACATCCTCTGTGCATATTATCTAAACGGTATAGGAGCTAGTGCCACATCCTCCGTGCATATTATCTAAACGGTATAGGAGCCAGTGCCACATCCTCTGTGCATATTATCTAAACGGTATAGGAGCCAGTGCCACATCCTCTGTACATATTATCTAAACGGTATAGGAGCCAGTGCCACATCCTCTGTGCATATTATCTAAACGGTATAGGAGCTAGTGCCACATCCTCCGTGCATATTATCTGAACGGTATAGGAGCTAGTGCCACATCCTCCGTGCATATTATCTAAACGGTATAGGAGCTAGTGCCACATCCTCCGTGCATATTATCTAAACGGTATAGGAGCTAGTGCCACATCCTCCGTGCATATTATCTAAACGGTATAGGAGCTAGTCCCACATCCTCCGTGCATATCATCTAAACGGTATAGGAGCTAGTGCCACATCCTCCGTGCATATCATCTAAACGGTATATGAGCCAGTGCCACATCCTCCGTGCATATTATCTAAACGGTATAGGAGCTAGTGCCACATCCTCCGTGCATATCATCTAAACGGTATAGGAGCTAGTGCCACATCCTCCGTGCATATCATCTAAACGGTATAGGAGCTAGTGCCACATCCTCCGTGCATATCATCTAAACGGTATAGGAGCTAGTGCCACATCCTCCGTACATATCATCTAAACGGTATAGGAGCTAGTGACACATCCTCCGTGCATATGATCTAAACGGTATAGGAGCCAATGACATATCCTCCGTGCATATTATCTAAACGGTATAGGAGCTAGTGCCACATCCTCCGTGCACATCATCTAAACGGTATAGGAGCTAGTGCCACATCCTCCGTGCATATCATCTAAACGGTATAGGAGCTAGTGCCACATCCTCCGTGCATATCATCTAAACGGTATAGGAGCTAGTGCCACATCCTCCGTGCATATCATCTAAACGGTATAGGAGCTAGTGCCACATCCTCTGTGCATATTATCTAAACGGTATAGGAGCTAGTGCCACATCCTCCGTGCATATCATCTAAACGGTATAGGAGCTAGTGCCACATCCTCCGTGCATATCATCTAAACGGTATAGGAGCTAGTGCCACATCCTCTGTGCATATCATCTAAACGGTATAGGAGCTAGTGCCACATCCTCCGTGCATATTATCTAAACGGTATAGGAGCCAGTGCCACATCCTCTGTGCATATTATCTAAACGGTATAGGAGCCAGTGCCACATCCTCTGTACATATTATCTAAACGGTATAGGAGCCAGTGCCACATCCTCTGTGCATATTATCTAAACGGTATAGGAGCTAGTGCCACATCCTCCGTGCATATTATCTAAACGGTATAGGAGCTAGTGCCACATCCTCCGTGCATATTATCTAAACGGTATAGGAGCTAGTGCCACATCCTCCGTGCATATTATCTAAACGGTATAGGAGCTAGTGCCACATCCTCCGTGCATATTATCTAAACGGTATCGGAGCTAGTGCCACATCCTCCGTGCATATCATCTAAACGGTATAGGAGCTAGTGCCACATCCTCCGTGCATATCATCTAAACGGTATATGAGCCAGTGCCACATCCTCCGTGCATATTATCTAAACGGTATAGGAGCTAGTGCCACATCCTCCGTGCATATCATCTAAACGGTATAGGAGCAAGTGACACATCCTCCGTGCATATGATCTAAACGGTATAGGAGCCAATGACATATCCTCCGTGCATATGATCTAAACGGTATAGGAGCCAATGACATATCCTCCGTGCATATCATCTAAACGGTATAGGAGCTAGTGCCACATCCTCCGTGCATATCATCTAAACGGTATAGGAGCTAGTGCCACATCCTCCGTGCATATCATCTAAACGGTATAGGAGCTAGTGCCACATCCTCTGTGCATATTATCTAAACGGTATAGGAGCTAGTGCCACATCCTCCGTGCATATCATCTAAACGGTATAGGAGCTAGTGCCACATCCTCCGTGCATATCATCTAAACGGTATAGGAGCTAGTGCCACATCCTCTGTGCATATTATCTAAACGGTATAGGAGCTAGTGCCACATCCTCCGTGCATATTATCTAAACAGTATAGGAGCCAGTGCCACATCCTCTGTGCATATTATCTAAACGGTATAGGAGCCAGTGCCACATCCTCTGTACATATTATCTAAACGGTATAGGAGCCAGTGCCACATCCTCTGTGCATATTATCTAAACGGTATAGGAGCCAGTGCCACATCCTCCGTGCATATCATCTAAACGGTATAGGAGCCAGTGCCACATCCTCTGTGCATATTATCTAAACGGTATAGGAGCTAGTGCCACATCCTCCGTGCATATTATCTGAACGGTATAGGAGCTAGTGCCACATCCTCCGTGCATATTATCTAAACGGTATAGGAGCTAGTGCCACATCCTCCGTGCATATTATCTAAACGGTATAGGAGCTAGTGCCACATCCTCCGTGCATATTATCTAAACGGTATAGGAGCTAGTGCCACATCCTCCGTGCATATCATCTAAACGGTATAGGCGCTAGTGCCACATCCTCCGTGCATATCATCTAAACGGTATATGAGCCAGTGCCACATCCTCCGTGCATATTATCTAAACGGTATAGGAGCTAGTGCCACAACCTCCGTGCATATTATCTAAACGGTATAGGAGCTAGTGCCACATCCTCCGTGCATATCATCTAAACGGTATAGGAGCTAGTGCCACATCCTCCGTGGATATTATCTAAACGGTATAGGAGCTAGTGCCACATCCTCCGTGCATATCATCTAAACGGTATAGGAGCTAGTGACACATCCTCCGTGCATATGATCTAAATGGTATAGGAGCCAATGACACATCTTCCGTGCATATGATCTAAACGGTATAGGAGCCAATGACACATCCTCTGTGCATATTATCTAAACGGTATAGGAGCTAGTGCAACATCCTCTGTACATATTATCTAAACGGTATAGGAGCCAGTGCCACATCCTCTGTACATATTATCTAAACGGTATAGGAGCTAGTGCCACATCCTCCGTGCATATTATCTAAACGGTATAGGAGCCAGTGATACATCCTCTGTGCATATTATCTAAACGGTATAGGAGCCAGTGCCACATCCTCCGTGCATATTATCTAAACGGTATAGGAGCTAGTGCCACATCCTCCATGCATATCATCTAAACGGTATAGGAGCTAGTGCCACATCCTCCGTGCATATCATCTAAACGGTATAGGAGCTAGTGACACATCCTCCGTGCATATGATCTAAACGGTATAGGAGCCAATGACACATCCTCCGTGCATATTATCTAAACGGTATAGGAGCTAGTGCCACATCCTCCGTACATATCATCTAAACGGTATAGGAGCTAGTGCCACATCCTCCGTGCATATCATCTAAACGGTATAGGAGCTAGTGCCACATCCTCTGTGCATATTATCTAAACGGTATAGGAGCTAGTGCCACATCCTCCGTGCATATTATCTAAACGGTATAGGAGCCAGTGCCGCATCCTCTGTACATATTATCTAAACGGTATAGGAGCTAGTGCCACATCCTCCGTGCATATTATCTAAACGGTATATGAGCCAGTGCCACATCCTCCGTGCATATTATCTAAACGGTATAGGAGCCAGTGATACATCACTCACTTGACACCTTCTCCTCGCTGCTCTCCAATTACCACTTGTACCACCAGCTTGTATCGGTCAAAGCCCACATCTGTTATTGGAGAGAGAGACCATTATCATTAACCATATTTGTTACAAGGTAAATTGAGAAAAAAAAAATATATATATATATATATATATATATATATATATAACTGTCTGACAGCAAGATCCAGGATTCTTACCGGGTCCAAGTTCAATGTCTAATTATTTTGTGTTTTTACTGAACCTTTATTTTGACAGGGAAGACATCAGGTCTCAATATCTCTTTTCCAAATGTGGAAAGGCACCAGAACATCAACATTAAATGTATTTTGAATTTTGTTCCAGCAATACTGTGCATTAAAACTAAAAGCAGATTTCACTAGCTCTGTGGAGACCCTAGAAACCTCAATAGTTAACCAATCCTGTGAACAGGTTAGGCAACTCGGGTGTCTATACTTCAACAACAAAGTTAGATAAGACGGAAGTTTATGAAGAAGGGCCTTGTAAACAAAAAGGGAGTCATGTAGAGATCTATGGGTTTTTAGTGAAGTCCAGCCAACCTTTTAATACAGGATACAGTGACGAGTATCAAAACTGTCCCCTGTAACAAAACAAAGTGCACTATGGTAGATGGCATCTAAAGGTTTAAGAGTAGTAGCAGCTGCACTTCGATAAATAATATCACCATAATCAAGAACAGATCAAAAGGTTGACTGAATAATCTGCTTCCTGCTGCTTAGAGAAAGACCATCTGTTTCTGTAGAAAAAGACAACTTTTAATCTTAGCTTCTCAACCAGCTCATCTATATATGTTTTTTTAAACGGTCAAATCCATATCAATCCAAAAGCCTAAGTATTTATATTGGGGAACACGTTCGATTGGAGAACCATCTAATGAGTGAACATGTAGTTCATCTGAAACATTCTTACGAGAGTTTAAAAACAACATGTATTTTGTTTTGCCCGTACTAAGTACAAGTTTTTAAAAAATCAGCAAGGGATTTCTGCATAGATATAACATTTGACTGTAGTTTTGACAAAGCCAGATCAACAGTCAGGGTAACAGCATACATAATAGTATCATCCACATATAGATGAAGTTTACTATTTTTCACAGATTGACCAATGGTGTTTATATAAATAGGTTCCAAAATCGACCCCTGCGGTACACCTTTATGTACTTCTAGACGTAACCCCATCAAATCACGATGGTCTGAGTTCTGTCACTAAGATAATCATGAAACCATGAACAGGTGTCAGAGCTCTGACCTATCGAGGACAACTTATACAATAAAATAGCATGATCAACTGTATCAAACACTTTTGACAGGTCAAACAAAAAAGCAGCACATTTCATTTTAGTGTCTAAAGCATTGACAAGTTCATTAACAACTGTAGTGGTTGCTGTAATAGTACTATGTCCAGAACTAAACCCTGACTGTAGTGGTTGTTTTAATAGTACTATGTCCAGGACTAAACCCTGACTGTAGTGGTTGTTTTAATAGTACTATGGTCCAGGACTAAACCCTGACTGTAGTGGTTGTTTTAATAGTACTATGTCCAGGACTAAACCCTGACTGTAGTGGTTGTTTTAATAGTACTATGTCCAGGACTAAACCCTGACTGAAGTGGTTGTTTTAATAGTACTATGTCCAGGACTAAACCCTGACTGTCGTGGTTGTTTTAATAGTACTATGGTCCAGGACTAAACCCTGACTGTAGTGGTTGTTTTAATAGTACTATGTCCAGGACTAAACCCTGACTGTAGTGGTTGTTTTAATAGTACTATGTCCAGGACTAAACCCTGACTGAAGTGGTTGTTTTAATAGTACTATGTCCAGGACTAAACCCTGACTGTAGTGGTTGTTTTAATAGTACTATGTCCAGGACTAAACCCTGACTGTAGTGGTTGTTTTAATAGTACTATGGTCCAGGACTAAACCCTGACTGAAGTGGTTGTTTTAATAGTACTATGTCCAGGACTAAACCCTGACTGAAGTGGTTGTTTTAATAGTACTATGTCCAGGACTAAACCCTGACTGTAGTGGTTGTTTTAATAGTACTATGTCCAGGACTAAACCCTGACAGTAGTGGTTGTTTTAATAGTACTATGTCCAGGACTAAACCCTGACTGTAGTGGTTGTTTTAATAGTACTATGTCCAGGACTAAACCCGGACTGAAGTGGTTGTTTTAATAGTACTATGTCCAGGACTAAACCCTGACTGAAGTGGTTATTTTAATAGTACTATATCCAGGACTAAACCCTGACTGAAGTGGTTGTTTTAATAGTACTATGTCCAGGACTAAACCCTGACTGAAGTGGTTGTTTTAATAGTACTATGGTCCAGGACTAAACCCTGACAGTAGTGGTTGTTTTAATAGTACTATGTCCAGGACTAAACCCTGACTGAAGTGGTTGTTTTAATAGTACTATGTCCAGGACTAAACCCTGACTGTAGTGGTTGTTTTAATAGTACTATATCCAGGACTAAACCCTGACTGAAGTGGTTGTTTTAATAGTACTATGTCCAGGACTAAACCCTGACTGTAGTGGTTGTTTTAATAGTACTATGTCCAGGACTAAACCCTGACTGAAGTGGTTGTTTTAATAGTACTATGTCCAGGACTAAACCCTGACTGTAGTGGTTGTTTTAATAGTACTATGTCCAGGACTAAACCCTGACTGTAGTGGTTGCTGTAATAGTACTATGTCCAGGACTAAACCCTGACTGAAGTGGTTGTTTTAATAGTACTATGTCCAGGACTAAACCCTGACTGAAGTGGTTGTTTTAATAGTACTATGTCCAGGACTAAACCCTGACTGTAGTGGTTGTTTTAATAGTACTATGTCCAGGACTAAACCCTGACTGAAGTGGTTGTTTTAATAGTACTATGTCCAGGACTAAACCCTGACTGAAGTGGTTGTTTTAATAGTACTATGGTCCAGGACTAAACCCTGACTGTAGTGGTTGT